>NW_008659926.1:125263-147026 GCF_000695815.1 Acanthisitta chloris
CCCCATCCCATGGGTGAGGGAGTGTGTGAGCGGCTGCATGGTTCTTGGCTGCTGACTGGGGTTAAACCACGACACCATTCTTGAATATGTCATCATAGGGGGATTACTACCATCACTGATTAGCTAGGCCTTGCTGCAGTGGTGAGTCTGTTTTGGAGCTGCTGGCATTGGCACTGACGGACTTGGAGAAGTTTCTAGCAGCTTCTCACAGAAGTCACCTGTGTAGCCCCCACCACCACTGCCAAAACCTGGCCACACAGAGCTACAATGATGAAACCCTTTTCTGCAATCTGTTTGAAATAAGAATTTCACTATAAACATTTATGCTTACATGGTGCTGTGTCTTTGATTACACACACACACACACACACATATATATATTGATACACACATATATACACATGTATATCTATCTCTATCTATTTCTATCTATCATGTACCTGAAAAGGTCTTAATTCCATGAAATCTTACACAATGATTCAACATGAATTATGCTAATAAATCTGGAAACTTCTAGAGAAACACATATTCCAAAAGTTCAATGAATCATTCAATTTCCAGATGTACTTTCTCCATGTATCAGTAGATTCCTAGTGTCATGCTGTCAGACTCTGGAAGGTTGTTAGAATTAAGTACTCCAACTCAGGCTTTAACACAAGATGGAAAGCTTATCTAACCTGACAGTCCTGTAGAAATAATCGTTCTGACTTGTCAAAGATGGTATATGCCAGGATCTTTACATTATTTAGAAATGAAGGAAGTTTAAGGGGGGAAAAAAAAAGAAAAAAGAAAGAAAAAGAAGGTGGGGAGGGAAAAAAGAGAACTCTTGTAAAGCCCTATGGTCAAATTTGAACTGTGGCAAAGGAGAGAAACATAAAACCAAAACAGAAACAAAAAATGCACAGAATCTCATCATACACATAATTTGTGACTCCAAATTTAGCTTTAAACCTTAGCTATGTCCAGATTATTATTAAAAGTGAAGGATTAAATTATAAAGGAAAATGACATGTCTCAGGAATAAAACAAGTGTTCTCTCTTCATGTCAGGGAAAACACCTATTCTAATATTCTCATAAAAGCTTTAAAAAAATAAACCAAAACCAAACCAAACCAAACAAACTTCAAACAGAAACTTGGGAACAGCATTATTTTCTTCCAAAATAGCTCTTATTCTGACAAGTCCTTTTCTGTTTATAAATATATGGTTGTTTTGGTACAAATAGATGGTCATAACTGTGCCAGAGACACACTGATTCTCACTCTTAGATGGAAGACAACTTGCTTGAAAGCTATTAATTCTGTTGCAAGGTTCTGTTTGCTCTTCAAACAGCAGAAAACTTAAGCATATGCTAGGTGTGTATGCAGTCTTGTTGAATATGGGCCATTGTGCTTTATCAAGGACTTCAGTTTGCTGGAGTATTTTTTTACTTCTATATACTTAACTAAGTAATCTAGATGATAAACCCCTTTTGAATTTAGCTAATCTTAGCTAACCAAAATGATCCCTGGTCTGACTAGTTTATCTCTGAATGAATTTTACTTCAGTAATGACAGTTGCACAGTATCCTGTCTCGTGCTTTTGTAATTAAAATTACAAAATGTAAGTGTAATTACATTTAAACTATATAAAATATATAGACATATAGATTGATGCAAATGCCTGAACATGGTCATGGAGACTTTTTTGAGACATACTAGAGTAGCCAAACAGCCATATAGGGCTATTATATTTGACACAGAACATGCAAGAGAGCTGCACCCTTTTGAACCTGAAACTAGAGTCATACAAAAGTAACCTAGGACTTCGTAGACAATTAAATTAAAGCAACTGAATGGTACCTCTGGTGTTTGCATGCAGATGATACTGCTTTTTATGCTTTGTTGGCTGTACTGGCTGACTATAATGGGAACTTAAACATATACCTTATATAAGGGTCCCTGTACTATAAATGCACATTTGTGAATTTGAAGTAGTCTCCTTATCTGGTTGGAAATTGTTGAAATATATATATAATTTTTTTCAGTATTTTACCTTCTTAGAGTCTCACCACCCACTTCACAACAAACAGCTTTTTCACAGGCCACCCTCCATCCCAGAAATCCAATGACTTATATTGTAGAGAGAATATCAAAATGTCATGTAGGCACTCTCTTACAATTCCTACAAACCCATTCTCTCTGTTCTTCACATTGGGAGATACACCGGTACCCACTGTGGCTTCTGGTTTGCCTTTGTGTAGGGTCTACTGTTGAAGAAGAGGTCAAAGAAAGGTCTGGGAAAAACAGCTGTTCTTGGAAAAATTCAGTGTGATTTGTATTCAGTGTAACACAGTGTTAATACGGACCAAAGTAAGCCCATTCAAGTATCAAAAAAAAAAAAATAGTTAGGAAAAAGAGCAGGTGAGACGACAAATGCCAAAACCATAAGACAGGAGAAATAAGGAACAACACTGAGACAGGCATGATAACACCCCTGACTGGTTAAATGAAATTGCTCTTGCACAATAACTAGTGGTTCGAAGACAGGAGAATGGAGAAGAAAGAAGGCCTTGTCCTAACAACGCAAAAAACTAGGCAATTAGAAAAAAGCTTTGCTTATTTGTAAGAGATGATAAATACAGTTAATGTAGTCCTATAATAGTTCACTGGTGGTACAGTGTGTATCTGCTTGAGAGACTCATGATAAGCTGCAGTAGCTCAGTGTGAGGATAGCCTTTCACAGTTCCTTACAAGCATTGACTGGGGAGCTCACTGGTGTTCCTTGGTCAGTTAGACCCTTTCATGTATGGTGAGTGTCCCTTCAATCCACAATGTTGAGTTGGGGGGGCCTATAACTAGTGTGTAGCACATGGAACACCAAGATTGCTTTTGGTGGAAATGAAGGCAAGGTAAACAGTGGCTCACTCCAGTGTTTTTACTGATATGCATGTGTATCTGTAAGCCTGCTGGGAGTCATGGGGTTTTTATTATCTTTTCATAAAGTAGTTTAAATGTAGTTTGCAAAGATCATGAGCAAGTGCATCGCAATCTGAAAGTCAGTTTCAGATTCAGATATGCCATTTAAGGCATATCTAGGTCTGATGGACAGACCTAGAGATAAGGATTGTCTTAAAAAAACTTAAATTCAATTTATTTAAAAGTAGATTATTATCCCTCAGAAATGCTACCTTGGGCATTTTTCAGATCTGGATTTTAATTTCAATAAATTGAATAAAAATTGTCCTGATCAGTACAGTCAAACTAATACTTGCAATTTTAACTTTTGTATCTATTTTAAACTTGTTCATCAAGGGTTCCTAATTTTACAAATTTATTTGGCTAATGTCTTTGCATACATGTAGAATGCCTAATTTCTCTGAATGTCTCTAATGTGCGAGAGAGAAATTTTGGTGTTAAATTCACAGCAAACATAAAAAGAAATTCTGAATAGTTTTTAAAGACTAACTCTATTTAATAAATATTTTTTCTGTATGATGACCCATGGCAAACTCTGGTAATTCTGCAAGGTCCAAGGAGGTTATTTTATAGATCACATTGTGTACTTTGGGGCTTCCTTTTAAAGCTGCTTTTTAAAATTGCAGTAAAAAAGGCCAATTAATTGTCTGGCCTGATGAGAGTGGATGCAATATCACACACTCGATGAAAAGAAAAAGAGACATAGGTCAAAACCAGCATCACAAAGTAGGCAAGGCTGAAAAATATCTGTAATTTAAATGAGTAGAGAACAGACATAAATACACTTTCCATGCACTCTCAGATAAAAGACATTTCTCAGCTCACAATTCTTGGAAATAAAATGTTATTGCTACTGTATCACTGTAGTGTCTGGGCTGTGGTATTCTTTATCATGCCACTCCGTTCTAAAGGAGCCTGGTTTTGGGAGTCTTAAATTTTCTACACTTAGCAAAGATATGTCCTTAAAATGGAACCAGATGAGTGAAATTGTTCCTCACTGACTCCTAACATAATATGAGTAACACCATACCTAATCAGGGGGTGCTGTCATAGATCCTCTTTTTATTTTAGTACCTTGATACAGAGATACTGTATAGGATACACACAGCTGTTTCTTTCACACTGGAAGTGATCCAGCAATATGTGTCTAATGCCATTTCCAATGTCATAGGGCTGGTCCTCAGCTGCTGATCCATTATGATTTAAGTTTTTCATAGGCTCATGCCTGATTTAAATTCAGTGTTGAGGTTTTAGATAACTTAAAGCATTTAAATTGGACCCTGAACAGCTGCTTTTGCACTAACTTGCAAGTCCTTTGGATTATGAAGATATACTGTTTTGTTATTGTTGTTTTTTGTGTTATTCAGCATTGATACAAACAGCACACATTATAAGGAGATTAAGAAGAAAAGATATGTGTCAGTATAAGCAATGTGATTTGTCTGCAAATATATGAGAAACAAGATAACACTATAGTCAAAGTAAAATACATGTGATAGCAACATCTCAAATATATAATATGAAATAATATAATCAGAAATTACACAAAAGTTTTATGGATTGAAGCGTGATCTGAATCAAACTATTTGCTATTGATCTGCTATCTAATTAAAACTCAGTACATTAGACAGAGAAAATTCCCATGACTTCAGGCCATTTTGAATGAAGGCAGCACTGCAGGGTAGCACCTAGTATTCCAGTTCAGTTAGCCTTAATCATCACCAGCAGTTTTTGTTATACAGTGGAAAAGCATTGGATAAAAACAGGCAAAATTTAAGAAAAATATGGAGATAGGATTCTATTCATTTTTAACTGAACCATCTTTGGTTGAAGAGATTAACATAGTAAAGTTGAAGACTGTACTAAGAATGCACAGTAGTTCAAATTTCAGCCCTCAGGGAAGGTTTTGACAGAAGTCCTACTCACCTAGGGCATATCAGGTTCTTCTGAGCTCTAGGTAGCATTTATAGATTGCGGTCCCAAATTTAGGTTTATAAATAACATTTCAGGCCTTGGAAGTCATCTGTTATTAAAATTAAAATGCTATCCTAGCGTTATGCATTCAACTAAGTCCTAGAAAGTACAAATTCAACCACATTACAGCTCTTCCTTCAGAAACTGGTTCTAGAGCACACAGATGCTATGAATACCTAGAGGCATGTGCCCCTAACTGCAGTTAGTTTGGAATTAAAAAAAACTCTGATCCTGTAATTATGTTATAGTGCATCCAGAACAGAGAGACAGAAGAAGTACAGCACTCAGATGTAGTTCCTTTCAAAAATCCTGTCAAGATAAGAAGTGGTGGTGCCTGGATTTTCAAAAAGTCCTTTCAACTAGATCTCTTCTTCCAGCAAGGTCCTAATGTTTAACTTGTGCAAGACTTGTGTCAAGTCTTTTTTCCTACCTTGTTTCTTCAAGAATCAGGGGCATTTGGTTTAGCCGGAGTGTGTTGGGACCCAGAACCAAACTCCAATAAACAAACAAAAAAACCTAATGATTGAGAGTAAAAAAAAAAAGGCCCTCAAAGAAAATTGCAAGGAAACTTTGAGCACCAACTGATTATTCAGTATGTGACATGGCCAAGCTACTTTGGTGCAACTTGCCAATGTCTAACATATATAAATTTTCACTGATGTCATGTCTCATCTGACTTTTATTCCTTCCCCTTTTCTTTTGTCTTCCCTCAAGATGTTTGTTTATTGTGAATTCACTCTGTGTCACTAATAATTACATGAGTGCCTGAGGGGTTCCCAGGTATCAGTTTGAAAGGATGAAAAAAAAGATAGAGCAAGGTCATCCTTAAAAGACTCACAGAAGCAACAGGTTATCTTGGAATGAAACTAAAATGAAATAAATAAGTGCAGTATACACTGTTTGAATGCTAAGTTAATCTCTGTCTAACAGAAAAGGGCAGCATGTAATCATGTGGCTTGGAGCACCCACCAGAAATTGTTTGGCAATGGTTGTCTATGGTTGCCAATATCTTATCTAAGTAGTATTGTTATCATAGTCTGTGTCTATGCCAGTGTGTTACTTAACTCAGGGTCGTTAGAACCTAGATGTAATTTCTATAAAATAAAATAAAATAAAAACTCTTTTAGAAAATTATTTACCAAATTATTTCCTTCAAACTCTAGTCTCAGGACAAAGGCATAACTCCAAGGCCTAAATAAACACCTGTTAACAGACTGCAGTTAATGCTAGTACTTTAGCATTCACTGATAACAGTCCTAAACAGTGCTCAGAGAATTGAGATGAAATTGATTTAAAATTAGAAAAGAGAAAGGAAAGGAATGGACTGGAACTCTTGTAGCACAACTGAATTGATTAACTGCAACCTTAGAGTTCTCTAATACGTATGCCTGAAACTTCACCTGACCAAATAAGTCACTATATGAGGATATTATATCTGGTATGCTTATCACTATATCAGACCTTGGTACAGAACTTTGAATGAAATAAAGTTCATTGTATTAGCAGCAATTACATCATTACCCTCTGCCTAAACAATACAAGATTAATGAACACTTCTTTTCCTGTTTTGTTTTAACAGTAATTTGTACTTTGCACCTTGATTAGGATGTTTCTTTTACTTTCTTTCTTTTCCTTTTTTTTTTGCTATTGCAAGATCTTTTTCATTATTTGCATTATTTTTCTTCCTCTCCCCCCAGTACACTGCTCAACATTAATTACTCAGGGATAATTTTTTTCCCCAAGGACAGTCATTACTCTTCGTAATTCTTATTGTGATGGCCTTGTAATAAATGGTTTATTTTTCTATAACAGCTTAGGGAATCTAATTATCCAATTAATTGAAGCCTCTGTTCACTATTTTTGTCTTATGATGATAAGTAAGCTAAACACTGGAACAGCAAGTGTTTCCATTTCTGGGTATATTTTTCTTTTTATTTTCCCCTTTAAGTTACACTCTATTTTCTGCTTTATGAAAATCTATGATGCAACAGTTCTATATTTCATCATAACTGTAACTGCCACTGTTTAATATTGAATATAACATTTAATATTATATAAATTTTATTCCTATAACTAGATTTTAAATGTAATGCAATTTAATTTTAGCTAAACTGATTTCCTGAAAGATTATTTCTACTTGTACAAATGCATGCAACACATTTGGGGAATCCAATGGTAGTGAAAGATGAAACACAGAATATTTTTTAAAAGTGGAACTAATTAAATGAAATAATGTCATAATAATGCACACAGCTTCTCAGAGGAAATCTATTTGATAGGTATGGTTTACATGAGATCTAAACATATTAAAAATGTTCGTATTATATAAGATATAAATGAGCATGGGAAGTCTATGTATTCATATGGTACAAAAATGTTCTACAAATACTTATATACAGTGTGTAGGATAACAATTATATGAGCTGTAATTTGTTTTATGCTGATAGGAATGTGAATATGTGTCAGTGTGTGGGCAGCAGTTTTTAAAAAAATCTGTTCAACATTGTCCAGCCTGCTGTGTTTAATTTAAAAATCCTACATTTTCATAATGCAAATTTTATTAATTTCTGCTTTATATTGTATAAATTCATATCCAACATAAAAACTAACTCAGATGGACTATGCTCACAGGACTGTAGTAATTCAAAGCATTGTTCTTTGGTGTAATTTCATCCTTTTATTTATTTTTCCATCATTAAAAAGGCCATTTTTAGATCCTTCCAGAGATTATGAAAAGAAAGGACCACACCTCATGATATTCATTCATCCCACCATCTGATGGAAAATGAAAAATCAAATACCCATAATCATAGTTTGAGAAATTCAGGAATATTAACTATAACATAGAGCAAGAATCAGATTACTAAATAATTTACTATATTGCATATATTACAAAAAGTTATACAAGGAGGCATATATTTCATAAAGATCTGGTAATAGAAATTAAAGAAAAAAGGTTATTTTACAATATGATTCAGCATCTGAAATGTCATTTAATCAAGACTCGTCCATGAATGAGAGCAATCTGTGTGAAACTCAGCTCAGGCCAAACTTACATGACATTGGTGAGCTTGGGAAAACACCTGGAAATTATTGCAGAAATCATGTCAGTGTCTTCAAATGAGTGAATATGTCCATTCTCATCACTGGTGCTCTCATTTAAGGATTTACTGCAGACCCCAGCTGCTGGTGGATGGCCACACTTCAGTAACAGTCAGCTCTTCTTGGCCTCATGTCTGAGAGTCTGTATTTTCTCCAATTAAAATATCATTATGTCTGATGGAAGGACCACACCTGACTATAATTAGGAAAGAGAAACAAGCCACATAGAACAGCTTGCTTGTTGAATGGAGCCTCTACTTAAGGGCATGTGAAAGCAGTGCTCTGGGAAGCACAGCAAAAGATAGAATCATTCCATCTCTGTACGCACTGAACTAAGACTTATTCCTACTGAAAGTTCTTTTTAATGTAAGTGAAGACTGATTTCTTTTCAAGAGACAAGGCATATCTCAGATAGTAATTTTTACTCTGTGGATGTTTTTAGCTGGGTACCTTTAGTCTGAGCACTAACTTGTGCCACACTGACTTCTGTGTCACATGAGACGCTAGAAAGTCCCAAACTAAATTACATCTAGACTCAAAGCTCTGGATCAGTTAGCCTCTGAAGTAAGGCACTAACTTAATGTCATTAGTTGGGATGAGTCTGTGATCTGACTAATTTAGGTCTGCCTATACACTTTGGCATCTAGGTGGCTTGCTCTTTCTGAGGAACACTTTTTTACCTAACTAATGAATTTTCAGTACACAAAGAATCTGATTAGAAACTCTTCATTTAAATGGAGAAGTTGGGAGAACTGAAGAAAAAATCCTCTCAATGCAGTTGTGAAAACTGATCCCATATTTGATCTGAAGCAGAAACCTAGGTAATTAATTTCACTCTCACCAAAAAAAAAAAAAAAAAAAGGCAAAAAAACCCCCACCAAAAGAAACCCCAAAACCGAAACAAGAAACAAACAAACAAAAATTGCAAGCAAGAAGACAATTGAGCATCTTGGTGTTAAAGAGTTTAAAGTCATTTGAGATACCTTAGACTATTCCCTTTGGGATCAAGTTGCTGCTCTAGAAGCCTGTGTGTATCCCACAAGGATCTGTGCTGTATATTGCAAATCCTGTGCAGATGTCCCAGACATTTTCAGTCACATAAAATGACTCTAGATGAGTAAGGTTAGACAATTAAATGTAGACTCTAATGCTGGATGAGTGCTTTCTTTGTTTAGCATAAACATTCAGACACCTTTTATTGCCATGGCTTTTTACTTTAATTAAAAGTTATCAAACCAACATGGGAACTTGATAGATTTCAACTCTGTTTTCTTTAAAATTGAGTTTAACAATTATGAACTAGTGGTGCCAAATTTAGTGAACTACAGATTCAGCTAAAAGCACAGGGTCCTTAATGATTGGGGTTTTGCCAAGACCAAATTCTCTCTTGTTTCTGCAATGCATAAGAAAATGCACAACAGTTTGACATACACAAAACCACATGTTAAACTGTCCCTGAAGGTCACCTGATATATCATCATATATGATTCAGCATCTGAAATTTCTTCATTCATGTATCCACTTCTTCAGAAAATTTTCATTACTAGAGGAATGGGAAACTGATACTCTAAAATTAGAGTGAATGGTAGGCTCAGACTTTCACTGAAAATCTAGTTTTTTCTTAAAAACTAATGCAATAGTTAAATAAAGGAAATGCTGGGAGAAATGGCTCTTTGTCTGCTGTGATGCTAGAGAAAAGATTTTCATAAGGTCAGTTTTATACACGCAAGCTAGTACATCTTAATTCCATGACTGATGCATGACTGTTCTGTGATGGTTTTGCTGTTTTCAGAACAGCTCATCTTGTGAAAGATGACACACAGCCTCCCTCATTAGGAGTCTTCAGAGTCAGTTTAATGAAGGTGAAAGTATGTGTTGCAGTTGGGCAAGCTTTTTTATATTACTGCCAAGAAGACAGAAAAACCTGAAAATTCTGTGTCAGTCTTTCAAAACAATAGTCACAGCAACAAGAATATCAACATCTGTTGTGTGTTTTTCCTTTGTTTCATCTAATCGATCCAGCAAATCTTTGCCAAACATTTGCACAGTGTGCCATAGAAATGTCACTTGAGGGTGAAAAAGACTGTCACTTTATAAGTAAATGTCATTTTGCAAGTAAATACCATTGAGTAGGGAAAAAAATAACACTGAGAAAAGAAGCTCAGTGGCTAAATGGCTGATGATACAAACAAGAAGCAGAGCATGTAATGAAGATTCCAGTTAATTTGCACCCCTTCTGTCTGATGTCTTGATAATAGTAGGTGGTAAAGGAAGTGAGTGTCATGGGTTTCCAAATCATCTCAACACTGGAGCTCTACGATTCAACAAGCATCTGCAGCAAGCAACATTATTTCCACTTTAGACAATCCTGGCAACTGAAATGCGTCTCCTTTTCAATTCCTTCTTTCTCTTTGGTTCAGTCTCAGATCTTGTAGAGTTCCAAGTAATCTCTGTCTCTGTTAGAATCACAGAATCATAGAATGATTTGGGTTGGAAGGCACCTTAAGGATCATCCAGTTCCAGCCCCACAGCCATGGGTAAGGACATCTCCCACTAGACCAGATTGCCCCAACCAACCTGGCCTTGAAAGCTTCCAGGGATAGGGCATTCACAACTTCTCTGGGCAACCTGTTCCATCGCCTCATGACCCTCAGAGTGAAGAATTTCTTCCTAATATCTAACCTAAATTTTCCCTCTTTCATTTTGAACCCATTACTCCTTGTTCTATCACTACAGATCCTGATGAAAAGTCCCTCTCTCCCTTCCTTGTAGGTCCCCTTCAGATACTGGAAGGTTGCTATAAGGTCTCCATGCAACCTTCTCTTCTCCAGGCTGAACAGCCACAATTTTCTCAGCCTGTTTTCATAGAGGATGTGCTCTAGTCCCTTTATCAAATTTGTGGCCCTTCTCTTGACTTGCTAGAACAGTTCTATGTCCTTCTTACACTGGGGGCACCAGAACTGCTTGCAGTACTCCAGGTGGGTTCTCACGAGAGCAGAAAGGCAGAATCACCTCCTTCCTGGGAGAACCACTAGCCACCTGCTGGCCATGCCTCTTTTGATGCAGCCCAGGATACAGTTGTTGTCCAAGTCTTGCCTCTCCTTTTGCTCCCTTCATCTCTGGATCTTCTTTGCACTCACTTATGCACTGTAAGCACTGAGGTCTAGATGACACTTTTATCCAGTTGCACTACCTTTGAACATTTCAATAGCTCTACTGTGCCATCATTCCTATCTCTGCCTCAGAATCCTGACTACTTCTCCACTCACCTTCTGTATGCACTCTCAAAGACACAAAGGTAAAAAATTTGTTTATCCTTACCAGCAAATTAAGCACAATGCTTGCTAAGCCTTAGCAAACAGAATTCATGTCTTATGCATTTATTAGACACAGATCTTTGAGGTTTTGCAACTCATACTTTATTGTTTTAAGCCTGTCTATATGAAATCTACTTTGTGATGCATCTCTAATCTATGTTCAATGAAATTATTGAGAATGTGTTGATATTTGATTCAGCTTTAACAATAGAAATAACAAATTAATTACATGATATTAAACAGTTTGCATAGATTTGTAAAGAAGAATGTAAATGAGAAGTTTCTATTCCATCTCAACATATTATCTGAACCTTTCTCTTCCATGCCCCCTTCTGTCTCCTTAAAGTACGATCTCACTCTGCTAACCTTTTAAACCTTCTATCCAGGTTAAGCATTACGGCTTTTAGGAACAAGCATTTGTAAGTTCTCAAAGTGGAATTGGTGACAGTATCTTCCAGAAAAAAAAAAGGATTAAGTCTGGAAAAGTAATAGCAACACATGCACACAAATATGGCATCAAGAAAATACTATGTATTTGCAGTGCTTGAAGAGATTAAAAAAAAATATGTGGAAGTTGTACCTTCACCCCAGCTTTTCCTTAAGAATATCAGTCCTTTAACTAGTAAGTTCCACACAAATACCAAAATCAATACAACTGTCTTGTAATTTTGCTTTCTGACACCCAGCCTTCCAGTCAGTTCTACACATTTATCAGTTCTTTGTATTTCCCAATTAAAACTTTTCTGCTTTTACCTTTTGCCTCTGCTCTGTATTGCTTACAATCTTGGACTGAAATTTTCTCATATCTTGGGAGTGCTGTAATGCAAGATCCTCCCCTTCCCCACACCTGGTGTGTTTGCAGCAGAGAAAAATTCTCTTACAGAAAAGAATTATTTAATTTTTTTTGTTCAAACTCCTTTTTCACAGAATCATCAAAACTGGAAGAGATCTTCAAGATTATGTAGTCAAGTTGTCAACCTTGCACCACCATAATCACTCCTAAACCATATCCCCAAGTGCCACATCCAGACAACTCTTGAACACTTCCAGAGATGATGATGCCACCAGGGCAATGTATTTCAATGCCTGACCACTCTTTCTGTGAAAACAAATTCTAATATCTAATCTGAACCTCCCCTGGTGCACCTTAAGGCCATTTTCTTTCCTTCTTTCACTTGAGACATGGCAAAAGAGACTGACCCTCACCTCACTACATCCTCCTCTCAGGTGGTTTTAGAAAGCAAGGAGATACCCTCACAGCCTCCTCTTCTCCAGGCTAAACAACCCCAGTTCCCTTAGCTGCTCTGCATAAAGTTTCTGCTCCAGACCCTTACCCAGCTTTATTGCCTTTCTCTGGACATGCTGCAGCACCTCAATGTCATTTTTGAAGTGAAGTACCCATAAATGAACACAGTACTCGAGTTCTGGCCTCACAATCATTTCCCTGTCCTACTGGCCACTCTATGCTTGATACAGGCCGAGATGCCACTGGCCTTCTAGGTCACCTGAGCACACTGCTGCCTCATGTTCAGCCTGCTGTTGATGAACACCCCAAGTCCCTTTCTGCTGAGTCCATGTTCAGCCTGCTGTTGACGAACACCCCAAGTCCCTTTCTGCTGAGTATCTCTCAAGTCACTCTTCCCCCAGCCTGTAGCGCTGCACGGCGTTGCTGTGACCCAAGTGCAGCACTTTGCCATGTTGAACCTCATGCAGTTGGCCTTGGCCTATCAATTCAGTCTGTCAAGGTATCTCTGTAGAGCCTTCCTACCTTCTTTGGTAAAAATCACCAGCAAAAGATGGAAGCAGTGTCCCTGCTTCCTTCAGCAGTTTGCATCAGCAAAGAAAGCAGCTTACAGGGTCTAAGCCCTCTTTTCAGGTTATATTAGTAATCTACTCTCCTAGAAAATTTTGTTTTCTATAAATTTTATTTCCAGAATCTGCCATTTGGCTCACTTTAAACAGCATGCACATGATAAAATGTTTGTTTGCACAAGGGGAAAACATATAATTGGCAAATGAGAAGCAGAGGCCAGGAAAACTGTAGGTTTCTACATAAACTGTGCCAAAACACAACATACTCAATATTTAGTGCTGCTAGTGACATTCCCAAATTGCACATCTGCTCTTTTGATTTACATTCTAGAGGACCAGGCAGCAGATGGAGAAGACAGTGAGACACTCAGAAGAGACTATTCTCCCTTATAAATCTATGTTGGACCTGTAAAAAATCCTGACTGCTGACAATCACACAGGATAGCATTGTTTGTAAGTAAAACACTGAATGAAATAAATGCAGTGCTGTCTGGGCACTGATCAATGCAAATATATTTCTGTTACGGATGATAGGTAATTTGAAGATCAAATTCATCCAGCTGTCATTTCTCTTACTTCTCTGCTACAAGACTATTTTTAGTTTATTATGACAACTCTGTAAACTTATGATAAGACATCTAGGCCATCAGAATGAGAGAACTAAGGTGGGGCACATAAAAAAATCCAGAAGAAGTAAGATATATTAAGCAAATTTAGATACTACCTTTAAACAATTTAGAGAATGTCATATAGGTTTTTATTTAGACTCATTTGTGTATATTTCAGTCTTTATCCATAGTACATAAGCGTGTGATCCTCCACTGCTGCTGCTGGTAATGGGATTCTTGGTTACCTACCTTGAGTATGACTAGAATATTTCTGATAGTGTTGCAGGCAAGTGAATTGGCCCTTAGGGGATAACCTCTTCTGTTGGGGCCTGGCTAGCAGAGGAGCTGTAACCTGAGCAATGGTTAAAGGAATGCTTAAGCAATTAAAAACAAGACACACAAAATAGGTCTTGCTGACCTTGTTTCTATCTTCATGCATTCCTGTGTCTTTAATCCAACACCTTATAATGATCTTGCTCTCTCCTGCTGCCAGGGTTTTTAGGTTTGGTTTTGGTTTTACTGCCTTATAGATAAGATAAGTCGTCTTGCTAACAAGCTGAGAACAGTGCTGTTGTTTAGATTCTCATAGACACTGTGTAGTTCTTGTTATCAGTTTCCCAGGATATGAGAGGGGGATGCAGCTTAAACTTGTAACCAAGCATAAGAAAGAATTGCGCACATTGACAAGTTGAGCAACCAATCCGAAGTTGTGTGATCAGTGCGTAGCTGCATGTACGGGAGACATTTTACTGTAAATACTGTTAGGTGCCCTAAATAAATTTGGCTATCAGAGCATCATAATGTTGTGCTGTAGTCCGTCCCTCGCAAGGACACCAACACTCTTTGTTTCTGATAGAGACTTACAAAAAAAAAGTAATTATGATTTCAGGAATGGTTCAATTCTGATTTCAAGACAAAATCCAAATTGTTGACTATATTTTGAATAGTTATTAATTTTAGTTATTAATTTTCAGACTTGGACTTATAAGTCCACTCTCTATACCTCAGTTTAAGTAATGTTGTAAGAGTTGTGTGGGTTTTGAAATTACATTTGAATGGATAATATCCAAGCAGTACTCACCGTAATTCCATAATATGGAAGCGTCAAATATAGAACAGATGAAAACTTATTTAAAGTTTACTGTAGTTTGAAATGTAACATTGGAAATTACAACATAACATATTTTAACAGTTTGGCATTGT
Organism: Acanthisitta chloris; assembly: GCF_000695815.1. Taxonomy (NCBI): domain Eukaryota; kingdom Metazoa; phylum Chordata; class Aves; order Passeriformes; family Acanthisittidae; genus Acanthisitta; species Acanthisitta chloris. Next base: position 140,237 of record NW_008659926.1, read on the forward strand.
TAGAGCTTCTTTTTGCAGTTAGCAGGTGGTAGTAAACCTAAACAGATATCAGGGAAACAGAGTGGATCTTTAGAAAAGGAGTAGTTATTATATACATTGAGCATGCACAACTGAGTGTATCAGCAGAGCCTGAGAACAAACCTGAGCTTAATTCTTTTATATTATGGTTTAGGTCCTCAAATAACAGCAAAATGCTAATTTTACTGCTACACTGTGTAAACTTTGTTTGCAGCCAAATTGGGAACATCACCTGATATCAATTCAAATTGCAGGGTACATGAATGCAACACAGAAAATTGTTCTTGTCTGAAGTTTCAGCCCTAAACTCACACAGCATTTGAAGAATGTGCCCCTATGTCAGTTTAAGATTGAGATCTTCCCATATGACTTCATCTATCTACAAAGGATAAAATGTTTATTGAAGAATAGTAACACACAAAATGAAAAGGCAAGAAAAGCACCAATGCTGTAAAGGACCATATTGCTGTCTTCTTCTGGCAGCAGCATAGCAGTAAATTAACACTGCCAGAAAACTAATTTAATATCATTATTTAGGATCAGAAATTTCTTAAATAAAGGAATTCAATATAGAAAATTTACTTGAACTATTGTTACAATTTTTAACAAAATTAATAAAGCTAGACATTTGGCTTCAGTCTACCAAATTGATATTATCAAAGAGTTTTCATAGAGGTTTTGAGTTTCTGCTCATATTTTTCCTTAATTTTCTACTTTTTCATAGCTTCAAATGGACTTGCAGGCACTTCATTCTTTCTGTGGATTACCCTTTATAGGTGGAGAAGTTGCCGATGTACAGTATTTGTTATCCAAGTTTTTCCACAGTCATTTAGTGTAAAATTTGGATTTAGTAAATAGCGCTACCACACTGCAATAAACCCTTTAACTCTTATACATACTTTGTCTTCCCTACAACCAATACCACTGGAAGTTCATTTGATACACTATGCTCATAGAGAAAGCACATATAACTCATATCGTTTTCTCTTAGTTAATATATAGTTAATGTGTTGAATATCTGAGGTTCTGTGGACTGAAAAGCAAATAAACATAAAAAAAAAAAACCCAGACAAAGATCCTCAAGGAAATAAAGATACAGCAACGCAAAACCATTGATGAAAAGAAACCAAGCCAGCACCTAAAGTGAAGGTAATTGGCCCAGACGGAATGTTGTAGATTAGACAGATCAAGCTGTGTCAAAGTCTTAAAATATGGTTGCAGATGTCAAGTTGTCCTTTGGACATATCTGATCACAATGACCATTCATTTCTACAGAATTTCAAGTGACATGCCACTACATTTTTACTTTAGTGACTGCCCTATGATGTTAATAGAATTGATACTTCGGCATCAGATCTATAACTATCTGTGGAAAATTTCCTTGGTAAGCAACTAGTTCAGCTGTTCCAGTAAATCTTCCAACTTCACTCAAAAATTGATTTTATAGAGCTGTCATTTGTCTGTGTGTGTGTGCATGCATGTGTGCTTCTGTGCACATCAGTGGAATAAATTCCTGTTATGAGAATGTAGCTTTCTAAAGAGGAAGAGGTTGCAAGGGTAAAGATGGAAGCAAATCAGACCTTTTTTTTCTTTTTTCTTTTTTTTTCCCGACAAGGAGCCCTGTTCTTAGCCTAGTAATTCTGTAACCTGACAAGGACCCCTGTTCTTAGCCTAGTAATTCTGTAAAAAAGAGCTAAATATATTCCACTGAATGCTTAAGTCACTTTATCCCTACAGTATATGCAATGATAATAAAGTAATACTAAATATGCTTGTAGGTGTAAATGCATTTACAACAGGTAAGCCGAACTTTAAAAGGATCTCCACCACACAAATCACTGAAAATCAGGTTATGCATAAGCATTTAGGCGTGGTTGTGGCTTAACCCTGGTAGGCAGCTAAGCCTCACACAGCCGCTTACTCAGTTCCCTGCAGTGGGATGGGAAAGAGAATCAGAAGAGCAAAAGTGAAAAAGCCTCATGTGTCAAGATAAAAGTGGTTTAATAAATGAAGCAAAGCCATGTGTGCAAGCAAAGGAATATAAGAATTTCAGTCACCACTTCCCATGGGCAGGCAAGTGTTCAGCCATCTCGTGGAGAGCAGGGCTCCATCACACGAGAAGGTGACCTAGTAAAACAAATGTCGTAAATCTGAATGTCCTCCCTTCCTCCTTCTTTGCCCATCTTTTATTGCTGACAACATCAAATGGTCACTTGGGGTGAGTTATTTCAGTTGTGTACCCACTCAGCTTTTTGCCTACCTGTGCCTACTTACTGGTGGGGCAGCGTGGGAAATACAAAAATTGTTGATGCTGTGTAAGCAATAGCTAAAACATTCCCAGGTTTATCAATCCTGTTTTCACTCTATCCCCATACTATGACAAAAATTGATGTCATCACAGACAAAACCATTATGGGAGGAATGTTAGTTTTATGGATTTATTTCTACTTTATCAGTTTCTGACTAAATTTTTTGTGTAAGCCTTACTGTAAATCTCAAATGCTGCAAATCATGTTAGGTACATTTTTAGAAGAGAAAGAGTAGTTCTGCAGTTTTTATTCTGTGATCCAAAAGAAAAATAAACAAAAAAAGTAAAAGATAATCACTATATCATCTAATAGACTCATAGCAGAGTTGAACTCAGCAACAGCAGAGAACCAAGAACTACATGCTTCCACTTTAATTCATATGAAATAATTATCTAACTTCCTTTCTCTAGAGAACAGAGGAAAACCAGAACATGGGGAGGGTGATTCATGCTGTCATCAGAGAGGTGTCATAGGGGATGAATTATGGCCTGAGTTCTCTTCATAATCAGTAAGGGTAGAAAAAAAGAAACACCCATAAAACAATTTATCATTGTACCTTAAGATAAGTAAGTACCTGAGATAGCTGAGGTAACTTCTGCTCTGACAGATATTATATCTCTGCATTGTTTATCAGTGCAGTTAAAATAATGAATTCAGATTTAGACATCTGAGAGAGATATGTTGAAGTAACATATACTACACTAATGGCCTTTATTACAAAGAACAACATACTATGACCATGCATATCCAAAACAGTTAACAGTTAAAATATAATTCTTCATAATGTCAATTTCTTTATTTTTTAATCTACTTCATAGTACCATAATCCGTATACATTTGTATTCATACAGGGTATGTTTCTTTGTATACTCACCTGGATGAAGATCACGTTTATCTGAGTTCTTGTACTGTCTTGTCCTGGGGAGTATCATAATTTCTAAGTGGTAATTATGTTACTGCAATGTTTGCTATTCTTACTCCAAACCCAATGAGATGACAGAACATATCCCACTGCCTCATGTAATGTAATGCTTCATTGCATTGTCTCTATTGCATCAATTGCAGATCTGTCTTCAGAAGACAACTGGAAAAGCTTATTCACAAATATCAGTGTTAACTTGAGAATTCAGCAATGGCCATCTTGCAGTCGTAAATAAATACTCACAGTGATCTTCTATTCGGTAAAGTACACCCTGCCATGGGAAAGGTCCCCTCTGCACTCCACATACACGAGAAATCCCCCGTGCTTTGTGCTACCTAGTCAAGTGGGAATGCTCAGTCAATGTGAAGGAACCTGAAATTATCAAAGAAAACCCATCTGCTTAAACGGTGATGACATCTATTTTAGTGCAAAGAACAGTCCCATTCTAATATGTTACTTTATGCACATACAGTCATTTAAAAGCTTCTCTCTTCTTTCACTCATCTCTAGTTACAATATCCAGATCTTTTGTAAATGAAGACATTTATCCCTTTGCTACTTATTTCACTAATACCAGATAAAAGATTTGCTGTTCATGTGTTTGTACAGAGCTTGTCATTTTATATTATGACATAACATGACATTTTGCCTCTGTGGTACGTTTTGATAATGTCAAATATAAGTACAGAAGACTGGAATTTGTAGTTAGACTTTTTTTCTTTCTTATCATAAAGGCATGAAACCATTCAAACATGCAAATTATTTGTGAGAAAAGATATTAAATAGGGTTAATTGACATCTACAAACTATAAGATAAAAGTACAAAAGGTACAAAAGTGCTGCATAGGGCTTACCTGTTAGTTACAGTGTTTGCATGATGATATTGTGTTATCTTGTCATCTTGATCATCAAAAGCTAAGCTGTGCATACAAAAGAAGCCAATCAGAAAAAAAACAGTTTTATCAAATTAATTATTCACTAAAAGCAGTATGCTCAACAGCATATCTTGTACATCAATATATGTGTAAAGAGAATACACTGTCTTTGTACTAAACCAAAACATGAAAAAATAGTACAAAGAAGAGTCTTTAACAAAACCTAATTGAGGATAAACCTGTCACATTAAAGCATGTTCTTGGCAAGAAGGTTATGCACAAAACCTTTCTGTGATTAATCTAAAAGTTTAAGCTAAAAAAGTACCATATAATTGCTTATTATCATGAGCTTCTTACAAAATCTTAAGGGAGAATATAATTTGCACAAACATATGCTCCTTCTTAGATTACTAAATATTTCTTTCGGGAAAACGGTTAGAACATTAATGAATAATAACAACAGATAATTTCATTACAGTTAACACAGACATAAGCATTTTTTCCCGTATCTGAAATGTTAATTGCCACAATATATGAAAAGCAGTCATTTAGAAATGCTTTTGTCTCACGTGTTTTATTGAATCTGGCAAAAAAAAAGCCCCATATTGTGAATCATCAGATTGATTTATGTATTTTTAAGATTTTTTTAAAATACACATTCATACAGGGAATATAAATGTGCCTTACAAAGAAAATCATTGAACATCACATGGTTTTCTTATTAAAAAATACTTAATAAGATGTATGACATGAGGTTTACAATTTTGCATACTTTTATAAACTAAATATTCAGATACATAAAAAATATTTTGAAAGAAACATTCCTTGAAGAATAAGAAATATAAGTTTAATACTTGTATTAGTAGGAAAAATGCCTTCTCCTACCTTATTGTATTTCAGGGTTTTTTTCAATCTCTTGAAGCAAATCATTTCAGACTGCATCATCAAAATCTGTTTCTGCATTGTTTTATAGTAAAAGGTAACTTATGAATCATTTGATAACCGACATGTGAGTTCAGTTGTATTTAGTCTTTAATGTGGCAGCAATATTTTTATTAAGCAAATGTGTACCTTGTAGGACAAGACAGCAATAGTAAAAATTCCATATCAATGGTCAATTGTTTTTTTAATCTTTTACTTAGCAATACCAGGTCCTACATGCTACTTAAAAGATTATTTATTTTTCAGACATTTAAAAGGCATTGTCAGCACAAATACATTTCCAATCAGTTAGAGACTGGAATGATTCAGTCTAGTTTTGACATTTCTTCTAAGGCTGAATAATTTGTATTCACCAGAGTAAGAACAGACCAGAGCTCCAAAGGTATTAGTAGGATTTTCAAGAAAACTATGCTTTCACTTCCTTAAAGGTCTTCCTTAAAAGGTCTTTGGAATGTTGTCTTAGGAACTGAGACAGAGGAAAATCTCACTGTACCTAAATCTAGGTGCCTTCCATTGATCCATCTAGAAAAAGATATTGCCATTGACAGTCAAAGTGTCTCAGGCATCTGTTGCTGTTGTTGTTATTAGGATTGTTGGTATTATTATTATTTTTAGAGGGGAGTGTTGTTGCTGAATATACTTAGATTATCTCTTTATATCCATTTTTATATGATGTTCCATATTGTAAATATTACAATTCCCAGAAGATTTTTCATTGAAAAAGGCGAGTTTTAAAAAATGCTAAATCAACTTTTTTCCCATTGAAATGCACATTAAAATATTCTTGACAAACTACACTATTCAAGTGCTCTAGTATTAAGACAGATCATAGAATCATACAGTCATAGAATTTAGGGGTTGGAATGGACCTTACAGGTCATCTAGTCCCAACCCCCCCTGCCATGGGCAGGGACACATCCTCACTAGATCAGGTTGCTCAAGGTTTCATCCAGCCTGGCCTTGAACACCACCAGGGTCGGGCAGCTACCATGTCCCTGGGCAACCTGTTCCAATGTCTCACAACCCTTAGAGTAAAAAACTGTTTTGCTCACATGCAACCTAGACTTTCCCTCCTTCAATCTGAATCCATTACCCCTTGTCCTATCATTGCAGTTCCTTACAAAGACTCCCGCTCTGGCTCCCTTGTAGGCCCTTCGGATATTGAAAAGTTGCTATGAGGTCTCCACACAGTCTTGTCTTCTCCAGGCTGAACAGCCCTGACTTCCTCAGCCTGTCTTCATAGGGCAGATGCTCCAGACCTCTTGTCAAATTCATGGCCCTCCTCAGGACCTGCTCCAGTAGTTCCATGTCCTTCTTATATTGCGGGCACCAGAACTGCACACGGTATTCCAGGTGGAGTCTCATGAGAGCATAGGGGAATAATCACCTCTTTTGTCCTGCTGGCCACACTTCTTTTGATGCAGCCCAGGATTCGATTTGCTTTCTGGGCAGCTAGTACACACTGCTGGCTCATTGTGAGTTTCTCCCAGTGAGACATAAAAAATAAGTTAGCATTATAAATTCTCCAAAAATCCCTGTGGGAAGTCTAGGTCTGAGTGCTGAAATGACAACCCTACTTTATTTTAAACTAGTTGCCAAATATTTTTATTTATTCATTTAGACTGGTTTCTAAATCATGACATTCAACACACTTTTCCGTATCGTAGTCTTAAGTTTCAGGAAACTTGTAACCAGTCAATATGAATCAGTAAATAAATATATAT
>NW_008659927.1:0-1992 GCF_000695815.1 Acanthisitta chloris
TCACTTAAGATGATCTGAGTGAATATTGTTTGTACTTTCCTTTGTGGAGGTCTAGTAACCAAAAAAAAAAAAAGTTATTAGATATCTGGAGGGTGGGAATAAAATAAAATCCTTTTCATCCTTATAGAAATATAGTATCAAGAATAACACCCCTGAATCCTGTCTTCCATCCTCTGTCACTCAACGAGGTATCCAAAGCCCCACAGGCCACTGCCACCAGATGGGATATAAATTTGAGCCTCCCGCAGCTGACCTGAAATAAAAATATGAAGAAGCTACATCAAGTAGTTCAATGTTCTGGCCCTCTAAGCTGCATTAATTGAGAAAATCAGAGTCAATAAAATTTACTAGATTCTCAAAGGTGATCAGACAATAAACTGGCAATTTCATTGCACTTGATTCCCTTCTCATCTGTCAGTGAAAGGATGGGATGTCACTAGTGCCTATAACTAGCATGATTACTTGTGCAAGTGGAGGTTTCACAGACTGTGCAAATAGAAACAAAGAACATGCAACAGACGAGATAAAAACAAGTCACACGATGAATCAGATTGGTGGCTGTGGGAATGGATTTCAGGACTTTTATGAAGCTATGTGACCTGGCAGGAACCCAGTTGGGGTGAGGGAAGAACTGAGATAAAGAAGATTTGATTGAGGAAGACACCAATGACACATCTAGTATTATACACGAAAGTGGGAGAGGTCGGAAACAGATTTTTAGAGTCATCGTCACAAAGGTGGCAGCTAAATCTATGGGAATAACTAATGTAATCTTGCTTATTCATTTATCTACCCACACACATACACACCCTTGCTGACTTCCTAATTGATGCTGTGGCCAAAGAAGAAACACTGAATTCAAAGAGAGGCTATTTGTATTTTATTTCTGATCCAGCTGTACCCAAGAGGTGCCAGGAATCTTGTGAGAAAGGCTCCTTTCAAAAAGAAATTGAGCTGTATTTCAGAAAGTGTGAATTATGGTCCTCTGAAATCTCCAGTCATTTGAAAAATGAGGTTTTTTGCTCACCAAGACAGCACGGTAAGTTAGCACGATAACTATCAGATAGAGAATTTTTAAATAATTCCTGTAGTGTGATATTTTACAATACCAAAAAGTGAAAATTCCATGAAGAGAAAACTACTGAATCACTTCTTTCCTTTTAAATTTGCATTTTTCCAAGACAACATTTTACAGCTTACCCTTTCCATTAACATTTAACTTCTTTCCACCTCAAAAAGACCTCTGCTTCCATGCTGTGCTCTGTCAGTGATAACTGTGGAGGGGCAGGAGGTACCATGGCTGGCTCTGAGCTGTCTCTGTGCTGCTCACCCAGCTGTTCCCCCTGACACCACTAGTCAATGAACACCCTTATGCTGAAGCCTTTTCCTCAACAGGAACACACCCCTCTCAATCTTATTTCACTCTCCAAACACTGGCTTTCCTTAAATGTGTAGAAGTTTCCTATCTCTGAGATCTTTATGTCTTTCTCCAAAGTGGCTGAAATGGTTTGAAGGTTTCAGAAGGCCATTTAGAAATACTGCAAAAAAAACAAAAGAAAAAGAAAAAGAAAAGAAAAAGGTAATAGTTGTGGTTAATTTGGAAGCCTTGAGTTTTAATGTCCCACCCGGTTCATGTCCTTGGTTTATGCATTATATTAACGTGCAGAGTAAGAAAAGCAAAATTCAGTTACATCACTTTTTTTGCTGAAAGGTATCAAAATGTAGAGGGAGTTACACACAGGAAAAAAAGGCTAAAATATCTCTGCCTTGCTAAACTCTGCTCTTGAATATAGAAACAAAAAAATTGCATCATTAATTGTTCCTGACTTAACAGGGTTAACATAGCCTGTGTCAATATATTCCAAGGATACTATCCTTTTTATTATATGTCCTGCAGCTGCTTTCATTAAAAATCTCAATATTTATGATCTGGGACGTGCCAAAGTGAAGTCTTGCTTAAGAGCAGCAATGTAAACAACATTATACCCTCCT
>NW_008659927.1:2008-48752 GCF_000695815.1 Acanthisitta chloris
CACACACCTTTTGGGAAGAGTTTCAGTTTACTATTTTTATTTCCCTATACTTGTGAACTCAGTAGGTTAAGGACTGGGGGTTTTTCTGGTTTTTTGTTGGGGTTTTTTTCCCTTCTTGATACATGTGCCAGCCACACCTTTCCTCTAATCCTTACTTGATCTGAGACTGGGCATATCTAATCACAGGAGTGTTTGAGGACCTCAGGGTATTTGGGAAGAGTTTCAGTTTACTATTTTTATTTCCCTATACTTGTGAACTCAGTAGGTTAAGGACTGGGGGTTTTTCTGGTTTTTTGTTGGGGTTTTTTTCCCTTCTTGATACATGTGCCAGCCACACCTTTCCTCTAATCCTTACTTGATCTGAGACTGGGCATATCTAATCACAGGAGTGTTTGAGGACCTCAGGGTATAGTGAATATTTTGCATTCTCAACCTACTTCCACTGTGCTAGCTGCTGTTATCTTAGGCATAACTATTACCTCACACTTGCCAAGTATTATGTATGTGTCATGACACATATTTTCCCACAATGTCTTGCTCTTCCCCGCAGAACTTAATATCTCGTTCAACCGTGGGAAATAATTCTTTGTGCACTGGCACATTGAGAACAGTGAACATCATAAAATTGATGACTCCCCTTGCCTGGAGTCTCTACATTTCACTATAGCACAAGTAAGTCTGACTCAGTGCATTTTGCATTGTCCCTCTAGGATTTGCAGGTTTCCCATATGTGCTCCCCAATATGTCTTTGTAGATGAAGGTATAGAACAAATTGTGGGGTTAGGCTGGTGGTCCATTCCACCATCCCTGAGTTGGCACTTTTTATCCTGGTAAACCAGAGAGTCACAAGTTACAACAGATTTTATTTTTAAAATGCTTTCAGCCACCATGTTTCTCCTGACAGCACAGTTAGGTCCAACCATCAGTGCAAAGCCACGTTCCTTCCTTCTGGGGGACAGCTTAGAGCCACTCAATAGCTGAGATGAGTCCCCTCGGATTTTCCGTGCTTCTCACCATCACTGATACTGGCACAGTTCAAGTACCGTCAGGGACAGGGACAGGAACACTGCAATAATAACACACAAGTATTTCGTAAAGGTTGTGACATGTTTTTTGTAATTTATTTTCAAGTTTTCATAAAGAGAGCAAAGCATAAACATGCTTTGTCATTAATGTGGAACACTAGGAACAAAACATTTAGAGAACAAACAGTACTGTAGCACATGGCTGAATCCCACCAATGTCACGTCTGTTGACAGAAACAATGGGGCATATCAGTTCCCTGGAAATGGAAGAATTTCCTCTGTGTTGTCAGAGATGCCTGAAGACCAGAAGAACCTATGTACCTTTGAGTTGGAGCTGTAGGAAGGTAATTTCATTACAGCTTCCCAGAGAAAACCCAGCCACTCTCCCTGCCCTGAAAATGCTTCCCAGAATTTTTGTTAGTTACCTTATCTTACAGTAAAGGATTATTGCAGTTAATATGCAGTAATCTCATTAATCTAAATTTAAGAGCACTACAGGATCAGCAATAAGTTGTATGTATTGCAAAATTTTTAGTATGTCCTGAATTCTTCCCTTACCAGTCGAGATCCCTACATTAGTGAGGGAGGTAAGCAGGACTTTGAAGATCACCCATATGACAGATGCACAGGCCAGGCACTAACTGAAGACACAAAATCTCACTGTTTTCTAACCAAGCTGGATCAATATCTAAAATGCTCTAAATTGTGTCACTGAAAATGTCATAGTGAAGCATAACCAAACATGGATCGTTACAACGTGGATATACTTAAAACATTCATTTCTGTTATTTAACAGGCAGGAAAGAAAAATTGTTTACAAGTGGTGAGCCGCCCATCTAGACAACATGTTGGCAATGTTTTAAGTCAAGCACTAGAAACCATCTGAATTTCATCTGTGTTACTGCTTCCAGTGCTAACACCACTGGAATATTAGCTGGAGTTATGGTGGAGGAATTTTCCAGAGGGGCAAAAAAGCAATTGCTGGCATAATCCTTACACTAGGAGTGAATTTAATTTGCCAGAAAAATATTTCTCATAACCCTCATGAGACAATGAACAGCAGCTTTTATATGCCAGTTCTGACATACCTTTACTGAAAGACCAGTAAACCTAACCAGTTTTCTGCAACTTTCTCAAATAAAATAACTAATTTCTGAAGACTGATCTTCTAATTAGTAGTGTGCCTTATAAATAATAATGAATAGTTAAAATTGTTTTACTTGTGAAGTGATAAGGAATAGAGAATTTGCTTTAAATTATATTACTGCAAACCATATATCACTGTTAGGGGTTTTTTTCTGTGCAGAAAAAGGAAGTAAATAAACAAACAAACCCAAACCAGAATGTCACTGACATGTTGTCCCAGTGGTATCTGATAGAAAGAGTTTGAAATTGGCAAACAGAACACTTTGATCAGAAACATCTGCTAAGATGGTTTGGTTTACTATTGGAAAAATCATGTTTTGCTTACATTTTATTTCAGAAATAGTATTTGAGATGATTGACAGAGAAGTTTCCTGATACAGGGATGGAAGGGAAACCTTTTAAAAACTGTTACTGTCTGTATATAAATTGATATTAAATGATTAAGAATGGCACTTAGTTATCAGGCCACAACCGTAACAAATATAATCCACTGCAAAGTGAAAATTACCTCTGTAAAGAACAGGAAAATGGCATGTGCCTCCAATTACCAGTAGTACTTTCACAGCATCAATAAATTTTGAAAGAAAAATTCTGTACTGTACTGATTTGGGACTGCACCTTAAAGTGAGAAATATATAAATACTATCTAATGTATTCATATATACGGACACATGAACATACAAACACATCCACATGGTCACACACTGAGTAACTCTCAGCAGTAAAAACTGTGAAGAATATTTGAAAAGAACTTGATTCTTTACTGCATGTCTCTCAAGCCCCATGAGGTTCGTCGAACTATGGGATCCCCATGTTGGAATGGAATTGTATAGAAGTCTAGACATCTGTATAGAAGTCCAAAGTGCTTAAATCCCAACAGCTTTGCTACAGGTTTGTAGAAATTGCTAAGGCAATCAGGAAGACTAAGCGATTGTGTAGTTTCTCAGAAACAGGGAAGAAGAAAATGGAGATCAGAGCATTTCAGCTCTCAAAGAAATGTATTCCTTATTTCACTGTTAGGTGTTTTTAAAATCTAACAAGTCTATTAACTTACCCAAGTCTTAGCTACATGCTGGGGATAATGCATGGTGTGTGCTGACCTGCACAGGGAAGCTGTCCTAGCATGAAACATGTGCATCACAAGATGCTGAGGAAGGCCATCTCCTTTCTCTGTCAAAAAGATAAACTAAATTTTTGGTCATTTGAAGATAAAATATTAATTGAGCCATTTAAGAAAATCAAGCTTTGTTTTGGGCTTTTTATTAAGAGTAGGGTCCTTTTCTGATCACCATATAGAGTAACTTTAAATTCTGTGTTCAATTTCTAGAAAAGCTATTTTTTACAACCTATAGTATAAATAATGGTTTTGTTTGTTATTTCTGTCATTATTTTCTTGTTTTTTTTAAAAAAAAAATCAACTGGAAAACCCATACATAAAAATAATAGTTTTCCAGGATGAGCAGTTCCCATGTCACATTTCAGGTAAGAATTATTTTCTTCTTAGATAAATTACATCACCTCATAAATGATTTTAAATGCCAGCAGAGTCTTGAACAACAGCAAAAATTGTACTTTATAAGGTAATTTCTTTAGAACCATAAGGCAGTCAGGATCTAACATTTAACAGTGTAACCTCAGGGTACAAATTTTAGTTACATGTAAGTAGGAAAGCAAGCTGTAAAAAAATAGATTAAAACACTGCATTCCAGCACCTACAAACTTGAGCTCCAAGGACCTAATTAGTTAAAGCCTTGTTACAGAGGCTAAAGCTGAAATTAGCCCATGGTCCTGCAATGTGCTTCATTCCCTCGTAACCAAACACTGCTCTGAGGTTCCAAGCAGGCATAGTAAACTTTATACAGCGCAATTGCTGTCTACAACTCAGTGTAGGCAATCTCTTTCACAGCTGAAAATTATTATTTCAATGGTTTTTTTCTTCTTAAACTTACCTGCTCTAAGAGTCTTACCATGTCCCCTATGGGTTTTAATTGCCACTGGGGCTCAAGGAGATTCTGAGCATCCCCTAACACCTAAATAAAGTAAGGCTTTTCAGACTTTCAAAAGGCAGAAGTGGAAGTATGACCAGCAAAAAAAAAATCAGGAATGAAGCATTCCCAGCAGCACAACTTGAAGAAAGTAGTACTGTGAATGTCACAAATACCAACTTTTTTTTAATAGTGGGCACACAGAATTATATTCTCTATATATAACAACTATATCAGGAATACTAAAATGCCTAAGATATTCAAATGAAGGTTTTCATAAACTCTGCACCCAAAATTGAATAATAAAAAAATAATAATGAAAAGGAAGTACATAAACTGCATTTTTTTAAACTACTGGAATATACATAGAATATTTGCTTTCATAGTCTGGCATTAACACTTGAAAACTAAAAGTGTAAGCAATGAAAATATGCCAAGAACAATAAAAAGAATGCAAAGGCAAATGTTGAGGAAACTGAACTTTGCTTTTCCTGTCAATAAATGAAGTTAGGTTTTTAATATGGGTGAAGCATTCTCTCCACAAATTTATGAGCCAAATATCCAAGGAAACTATGTAAGAACAGGACAAAGAAAACAGTTCCTTAATGACTTATTATTTCGTTAACATGCAGCAGTCATCTGTAAAACATAAAAATGGTCTTCAGACCTCAAATGTGGGATCACCAGTAAGATGTTATATGTCTATAGTGTTACTTTCTCAGTCACCTGAAATATCTTGGTTTACCTGTTGGCTCTGTTTCTACTTCCCTCACACATTATGTTTGGTTATCATACTGAATAAACAGAGCAGAAAACACAAGCCTTACTGTTTTCTTTTATAAACTCAGAAATATTTCCAAAGGTTGGTCCTACAGATTTCTGTCTCTGCTTGCTTCACAATCCCTGGAAGTTACAATCATCTTAAAGCTGTATCAGCAATACCTGCAAGAGTTTCCAGGCCTAATTTCTTCATGTGAAAGGAGGAAATAGGATGTTTTCTTTTACCAACTGCATTTTTTGCACTATGATTAGTTTGATTGGTGAAGTGATTAGGAATGGTACCTTGTCTTCCTAATCAAAGAGATGCTTCTTTTCAGTTCCTGTGCTTATAAAATTGTGGCAGTCAAATACCCAGAATTAGGGCTATTCCCATTCACTAATGTGAAAGGTTTTTAAAGAAACCTTAAATACAGAAGGGTGATTTTTATTTTGTAAACACCTGTGAATAATTCCATGCTTCTTGGTGACTCTGCTCTTCTTGCTGCGGTCCCACGGGTGTCAAAGCTGTGTGAGTGCAAATGCTACTCACTGAGGATTTCCCAGGCACAGCTGTGGTAGCGAACTTGTACAGACCTTTCACAGACCTAATGGTCTGCATAAAGACAGACTGCATCTTGCTCCATGGCATTTACAGATATATAAGTGCGAAGTGACTCAGTTTCAAGAGTTTTTGTTGTTTACCTGGTGGTTTTTACATCTTTCCACATACTCATAAAAGCAGGGAAGAGAAGCATCCCCTTTTTTTCTTATATAGCTGGGTTGAATAAAAAAGATATGTACTGTTTTACATGTATCATGTAGGTCTTATTTTGTCTGCAGTATCTTATTCTTGCTGAGCACCAGAGGCTAAAATGCAATTAAACCATTAATACGAAGTGAATAAGAAAGAAAGGGCAATGTGAGCCTCTTTGAAGAAATACTCCAGGCTTGCTCCTCTCAGGCAGAGAAGCACTGATGCTTCTTCAGGCCAAGAGCTGAGGTCAAGGTGGATTTTATACATTAAAGACGCTGGCTAAGGAAGAAGGAGGGGGGAAAGTGACCAGAGAGGAGCTCTGGGCATTCAGGCAGTGTAGCACGTAGCCAGCTTCCCTACCAAGCTGTGGCAGAGCCAGACCTACAAGCAGGTCAAGCTAAACTATGGCTCTTTGCTGTTTAGGCCACTTCTTTGGGTATCCCTTTCGCAAATAAACATGACTTTGTTTTGGAGAAGCTGTTTTCTGAGTCACTTTAATTAACTGCTGTCACAACAGAGATAAAGGGTGTGTATGTGCCAAATCCAGTTACACCTGTTCAGTTAACCCTGCTCATAAGCAGAGAAGTTGAAATCTTGAGATGTAATCTGAATTTGGGAGCATATATGATTCCCCTGAGAGGAACGAGGTAGCTAGGATCATCTGTCTCCCAGAGGGTGTGTTAATGGAAGAGAAAAATAGGTCATCTTTCTAGATGACCACAGCTGCATTGGGTAAAAGAGGAGAGTCTTCTTACTATATACCTAAGGCTGGAGAAGAAAAAAGATTTCCTCTACTTAAAGGGTAAGAAGTTGACGAGAAGGCTATGTCTTCTCCTACCAGCTAGAAAAGGAAGGCACAAAGAGATGTTTCTATTCATCTCTCACTTGGTTATTAAAATGACAATCCATTGGGATTACATCATGGATTATTGTCCTAGAAAAGAAGCTTTTGCAGTTGTCAGTGACACAGGGTGTGCGAAGAGGAATCAGCATGATGCAAACCAATACACTACGCAATGGGCAGAGAAGGTGACACAAGGCAGGAAGCTTCTGTTTGACTCCACTACTACCACCTTTTAGAATTTGCTGGGTTTGCCTTGAAAGACAAAAAAAAAAAAGTCTGCAAAGCTGAAGTCAAGACTAACAACTCCACAGAGCTGACCACAGTTCTAGGTACTACCACAGGGACAAATAAAGTTACTTCTCTCTTCATCTTTTTCCTAGTACATTCCTCTGTTCCATTAGTGACATGTACTTGGGGTTTCCCAGGACCTGAGAATTCTGTACAGGATGCTTGGAGCATCACAGCCATTTGAACTATATACAGATGATTTCTTTCAAGCAGTGGCACAAAAAGTACAAGGACCTTTGCCATCTCCATGGACATCAGTGACATGTATGAATGCTTGACATCTCTCCCAAGGAGGTTGATGTCCCCACTTCAATGTTTTCATTTATGGAAAGGTGGTTTTCAGCCAGCTTTGTGCCTCCTAAATTCTGTGAAGGCCTCACTGCTCAATCCCAAAGGAAAGCTAGTCCCCTCACCTGGAACAGAAACTGCATGAAGCTTTTCAGTTGTGTAGGCAAACATGAATTTTGCAACCCCAAGTGGGAAGGACCAAAGCTACTTTCTATGGAAATAGAAGAGGGGTTGGGAAAGACACAGAAAACATAGGGAAACTAGAGGGAAATTAGGAAAGGCAACTAGGGGAGAATCTCAGAAAGCCAGGATTGCTCCCACTGTCACAGAAAGTGTGGAGGGGCTGGAGGTGGGGTTAGCCCTTTTGACATTATTGCTCCTCTAGACCCCCAGATATTTTGCCTGGACAGTAGCAGTGCTAGCCTGACTTTCACGGCTCTATGCCAGACACAGCAGCCCCTCAGACTGCGAATGCAGCTGCCTCGTTTGCCTTTGCCTCAAACCAGTCTGATCCCCTTTTACCTCAGCACCTGCCAGCATGTGCTCCTTGCTACTGAGTTTTCCTTTTTTTAAAGAAAAATGCGATTTTCCCATAAGAACTGGATTTCAGAAGCTGGGGCTTTTACAAGAAGCTGATAGTGTGACATTTACAATGAATCCTAGTGTGTTGGCAATTTCACTTGGACGATAGATTTAATCCTATGCAGATGGTTTCTAGTGGGCCCAACAAGTGATTTCGTTTGATATGGCATTCAGGAAGGGTTAAAACATTTTATTTGCAAAATGACATTAATTATAAATTATTAGTGCTGCTAATTGTCACTGAACTGTCATATGTAACTATGTCCAAACATCAGTCTCTAATTGTTCAAGCCTTCGCTTCTGAAAATTTGCATTGTTTTGCTAACTGAGCTTTGTCTTTATTTGGCTGAAACTCGTTGTGACTGGAACTGTTATTCTGGAGCTTTACGGAAGCCAAAATATGGAGGCTTGATTCCAGCTGGGAACTATAATTGATATTATTATCTACAATGCAAATAACTATAACTCAGTGTACTTCCTCTTCAGTAAGTTTTTCTTGGCAGGATGATTTGACCCTTGCTGTTGAATTATTCATTTTCTCCTGACTTAAAATATATAGCCCATTTCTTTATTCCACTAACATGGCAGTCTATTCAAAGACTTAGCCAAATAAGGCCCAGTTCATGTACACTTTGAACCTGTATAAAGCTCCTCTCCTCCTCAGTGGGACCTGCACAATATCAAAAAATTACTCTGTCACATTTTGTAAACAGCAAATTTTGTATTAACAAATCAGTTAATTATATGAAGATCACAAATTTGGTATAATTTGCCAGTGAACCTACTGTAATCTGGATGCAAACAAACTGTAAGTGAAGTACAAACAAGTAATAAATCTACTTGCTAGGTATAAACAAGCTTGAGGTGAACAGACTACAAATTAGGCAAAAAAAAAAGTAGCACATGCTGGTTACAGGCTGAGTACTGGCAGGAAGATGATGGTCTCGCCTACGCATTTGCCAGAGCATTTGCCTCAGCAGCACTCCACCAGCAGCAGAGTTCAGAAACTGGGTTGCAGACTGCTCCTTCAGGGTGAGCTTCATTCCAGTCAGTACAGAGACACAGCATTGCTGCTTCTGTATGGAGACGGGATCTCAGTCTTTGGGAAGGGAAATATTCTCAAGGAAAATGACAACTGATAGTGCTACAAAGCTTCCTTCTCTGAGTGACACTGGCTTCATCAAAACTGGTAAAATTTGCTGACAATTGACCAGGTTTTATATCAACTGACATTATCTCCCCAGGTAGTGTCATTGGGTAATAGCTGGTCCCTCCACAGAATAAGAGGTGACCTCAATACAGTGTTGCAAATGCCTGTAAAATGGACTTTCTGCTTCCAGGGGCTCAGTTTTATCTGTAGGAATCTGTCTGAATGCAGGACATTTGCCTGCAATTTTATTTCCAGTGAAATAGAGAGTAACTTATATAGTTTTTTTAGATTGATTATAGACATTCTGGGGTAGGAGAAGGTTTCTTGTTCCACTAGATGAGGGATAGTTTTCTGGCTCTTTTTGTTTCCAATTGCTAAATCATATAGTCAAACTACATTTATATTATGGTATATATTATCAGTTTAAATGTATGTCTAACTCTTTAAAGGGAAGCCAGCACTTTCTAGCTATAGGGATGTTACATGATTGAAAAATAATTGGACTGTCACACTAATGAAAGTAGGAACCATTCAGGGGGACAGAGACCTGCAGTCCTGCAACTGAGAGAACACGCAAAGAGTACGTCAGTGGATGTCCCTCCTATCAGCCCACAGCAGAGGCTGAGGAGAAATTTGGTGAGGTATCCTCAGTCCTCTCCTCACTGCAAACCCCTCACATTCCAGAGAGCCCAGTTGCAATGCTCCTATCTCACAGACTCTGCCTCCAGCTTCTTGTGTCCCAGAGTGCCCAAGAGATCCACTGCTCTTTCTTCAGAACCTTCAGTATTTCCCAAGCTGAATAGTCAGCTTTGCACTCCTTTTTTAAAATGTTCTGCTCATATACAACCTTGTCATCTCCAAAACTCTGTGCTTCTGTCAACTCCCTTCTCCAACCCACCCAGGTCTAAGCTCACTATGGACCCTACAAATCCTATTTCATTCTCCTTGCTGCCTTATTGCACTCTCACTTTTCAGCTCCCCAACTCCTGCTTCAGTTCCACTTTTTCTCTGACCTGCTATCCTTGATTCTGCCTCAAAGCATCTTCTGTTTCTCAAAGTTCCAAGGTCCTTCCCTCCTGTTGTAAGGTTCACAGTTGGAGCTTCTACATTTGCAATATGTGGATGAGGTGTTCATCTTCAACCTGCTATAATATGCCTAGTCGTCAGGACTTCCACCTACCTACTATCTGAGAACAGCCTGGTACTCCTAAACTTGCTTTGACTGGGAAAGATTGTCAAGAAATAATAAATAAATATCAGGCAGAGACTCAAATATTAATTATTAACCCCGATGGGATATAAAGGATAGAAAAGGAGAATCTGTCTGAGAAAAAAGCACCTATGTGGTAGCCACTGGAATGTGGAAACAGTGGCTCATTTCATCATAAATTCTGCATGCTGAAGCAAAGTAGGGCCTCTGAGGCATATGCTTCAGGGAAATAAAACAGCTGAGGAAAACAGCTCATAGTTATATACTGGTAGGTATTAGTTTCTAGCATGCTGGCAAGTCAGAAGCTACACTCAGCTTTCTTTGAGCAATGCCAGGTCTGAAAGTAACAGTGTCTGGGCGAGGATTTGCTTCTACATTTCTTTTCTTGTTATGTTAAGGCAGCCTTACCCATGAAAGCCACCTCCTGTGGTGGTCAACAGGGAATAAATGCAAGGCAAGAAAGGGGAAGGCTCTGGGGACTTTCCTCCCTCTGCCATTCAGGTTATAAGGGCTGTGCCTTCCTTGAGCCCTTTTGCTTTCACAGGAGAGTCCAAAGAATTAATGCTCAAGTTACCATTTTGCTGGCTGACCTTGAGGCTTCTGTTTTGCAGGTTTCCTTCTTTTCTTGGCCAGAACAGTTTTCCTCATTCCTTTTTCTTCATTAACTGACCTGTCCTGACAACTACTGGAGGTTTGCAAGCAACAAAAGTTGAGGACTCTGATAACAGCGTACACAGAATGTCTTCCTGAGAGCTTAGTTAAGCCAAAGATGTTGCTGACATTACTGAACTGGTGGCAAACATCACCTATGCTTACCACAAATTTCTCAGCTAGAGCTTTTACACTCATAACTAGAAAGCAAGAGAGGCATTTAGGTTTGCAGTATGCTTTTAGTGCCGCATGCTGAGACAAACAAGTACACACCCTGCTGGGTTTTAAGTCTTATTGGCTTATTAAGCCCGGATATTAGAGCATCTAATACCATATATTAGATTATATTTCTCCTGCAACGACACCAGCTGGATCTCTTCCTCTGTAGCAGTGTGAGTGCTGATCGGCCTGCAGCAGCCCTGATCAGGCCTAGAAAGCAATTTCAGCAGTTTGCAGGCAAGATCAAGGTTCAGAAGGTCTTCATAAGATGCATTGAGAAAGTGAATAAATGTTCATCATCAATTTCCATGTCTAAATTCTGTCACATGAAATCCCATGGCTCTCCCACAGATCTGTCATCATTCCTGTCAATCTTTAGTTAATAAATCTGTTGAAATTAATCTTCTGTAACTAAACATTTCAATGAATAATGAGGTGATTGTACTACTGAAAAATACCAAGGCACCTGGAACTGGCAGAATGTTTTGAAACAGATTTTAAACTTTACTAGAGACTGCTGGACAGGAAGAAACAGTCAAAAGACCAAGCACATTAGAGAAACCCAACACGTATATCCATTGGAAATGTTATGCTCCATTTCAGTGTCATTTTGTCTCACTCCTAAAGAAATGTTTTGAGAGTGGGAAAAAGGCATTACCAGTTTAAGGGTGGTTTGAGATACCACAACAGTAACAGACACTGGGACTGAACAGCACATTTGAATACAAGTGCCTTGCTTCCCTCATAATAATCTCACTCACTGTGTGCTTGAGCACCATTAGACCATGAAGATTTCATACCCCGCATGCCCATAGTAATCTGCATTAAGTAGCTATGACTAAATTTCATCCCAATTGTACATAGACACTAGATAAAAATGCACAAGGAAGCACTTTAAGCAAATTGAAAAATAGTTTGGGGTGATAACCACCTAACCCCCAGGAATGACAGCCCAGAGCAAGAAACACTTTCTTTTTCAAGAGTTTTGGCTGGAAAGGCAGAAGCAGAGAACATTCTTTGTCTAGTAATCATTTCAGCTCCAGTCTTTCAACCTTGACCTCATGAGCAAGGGCAATGAGAGAAAAACTAAGCCAATCTATTTCTCCATTGGTAAATGACTTATTAATGTTGTAGTGGAAATATCTGAGATTGTTTACAAAGATCCAGCACTACAGATTAGAGGGTTTTTTTAAAAAAAAAAAAGAACAAGGTTCCATTTCCTAAAAGAAGCACAGTTTTGTGGCGTTTGGCCAACATTTTCAAGATTAGGTGCCTGGTGGTAAGCACTTAATACCAGGGGCCTGTTTTTCAGTGCTGCTGATTGTTACACAAATCTCACGGATGTCTGTAGTTTGCTGTGCTTCTTACCATTCCTGGAAATCAGACTGCTTATCTGTATATATCAACATTGAATGTGGGTCTCTGACTCAAGGCACTTGAGGTTTTCCTCATGAGATGGTGTCTCCCAGAAAACACAGCCAGGCCATGGGCAAGTGGCTTTAGGGGAATCCCTGCATAAATTCTGAAATTGACTGCAGCTAGTAGTTTCATATGAAATTATGATTGACATGTGGCTTCTTGTCTCTCAAAATAAGCACAGCAATGCCTGCAGGCAGTATGATCTACTAGCACCTGCTTTCACTCCATTCTCATATGGAAAGGCAGGGCTTGGATGCTTAGAAACACATGCTTAGGACTTCATGCCACAGAAGGTGTCACTAAATTGATATGAAATAAAATGGCAGAGGTAAAAAAAATGCATAAAGTATATTTCCCAGTCAAATAAGTATTTTCTTAACTGAGCAGTTAACAAATGCAGTCATAAGAAAGCCTTCCTGAGAAAACTATCCCATAAAAATGTTTTCTCCCTCTTGGGATTCCAATCTTTTCAATACTGAATACCTACAAGATGATACTGGGGCTTCTATAACTGGTTAGAACTCATGCAGAGCATTGTGTCTTATGTACATGCAAGGGTTTTTTGTGAAGAAACAGATCCAGTTGAGAGAAGTTCAGTACTGTTACTGCAGCGTACGAGACTAGCTCAAAATACTAAACACTTTGAAAGAATAAAATTATGCAAGTACAAAGCCCTCTGTAAACATCTTTTAATCTTCAGATGTTCCCGTGCCAGCTTCCCTTCCCCACTTTATAAACTAGGCTGTCCAAGGCCACACAAAAAGCCAATAGCTGAGCCAAGACAGACTTCAGATGGTTGAATTCCAGTTCTGAAGCTGCAATGTTTCTCTCCTTGTTCATACTTCACCTCTCTTTCCACACTATGACTACTACTCAAATCCCTACTCTTATTGAATATGGAAAGGAAGGTTATTGAAGCCTTGCACCTGTGCCTTGCAAGTCCAGTCCTGGGCTGCCAAGGAGCTTTGCAGAACCCAGTGCTTTACAGTTTTACAGTCTTCAAAGTAACTTTAACCCCAGCAGACATCAGATGTTAGTTTCTATAGCCATATTCCATACTGACATCTGAATTCATACAATTCTAGCCCTTTAGCAACAATTTTGTCTGCAGACTTGCTGGGAGACAAGCAATCTTAGGAAGAACAGGCACCCAAGAACACAAGTATGCAGTAAAACTAATAAAGCTGCCAGAGAGGCAACTACAGCATTTCCCAGGTTGAAGAGACGTCTAGGTTCACAGTCACGCTGCTATCTTCAAAGTCATTTGATTGTTTCTATTCCCTCATCATAGCAACAGCTTCCTTTCCTCCCAGTCCAGCAATGACATCTCACATCCTCCCTGTCTGTTAAACACGTCCCTGCCTCTAGCATTCTGTTGGTGAAGAATTCTGCTTTCCTGATTGATTGCCAGCCAAGACTGCTCAGATGCAAGCAAGGGTGATTCAAGCCTTTGGATAAACAGTCTTAAGTTCCTGCATACCTGAATCTGAGCCAGATTCCCGCAGTAGTATTGCTCACCAGAGTTAGCTACCATCTCTAGATTCCAAACAGCATTTGAACTAAGCTCTTTTGAAAGTATGTCAGTGTTGAGTTATATCATTAGTCCAAATAGTGGTGAACAATCTCCAGCTTTGAGCCTTTGGTAACAGATGCTAAGGCTGCACACTTCTTGTCTGTATTCATAATATAGACTTTGTATAATATACTTTGTTCTACTCCATGTATCAATGGTGCATATTTTCATAAATAAAAAGCATTAATGTGCTGCCTTTTGATGAAGTACCTGCTTTACTAAATCATCTATCTAGTTTCAGTTTAGCTTGACTCCTATCAAATACTCCTTTAATTCTCACCACAAATGCACAGAAATAAAGAGGATGATTGCTTTTGTTACACTTGGAGGGGATCACAAGCTCTATCAGGTCCTTAGCATATTTGCTGCATTTCCTTCCTCCACTGTTCTTTCACCTTCTTCCTCAAAGTCTTTATCTAAAGTACATTTATTGCACATCTCAGATAGCCAAGGGGAAATCTGTTTGTACTCCTTCTATGGTCCCAAGATAGAAAAAATGTTACAACATATGCCTATCCCATAGGCATGAGTAGGACATGTTTTCTAGAGGAAATGTTTTTGCAGAGCAGAGAACCAAGCATGCTTGGTGTGGTCAGTTTTGCATGAGCACAACACAAGAAAACCATGCAGAGCATTTCATTCTCCTGTACTTGGCACTAGTGATGCCACACCTTAAACCTGTGTTAAGTTTTGGGCCCAAAAGGAAGACATTGAGGCACTGGAACTTGTCTAGAGAAGAACAATGAAGCTGGTGAAGGGTCTGGAACATAAATCCTTTGAGGAGCAGCCAGGGTTATTTAGCCTGGAGAAAAGGAGGGAGGGACCTTATTTTTCTCTACAGCTATCTGAAAGGATGTTGTAGCCAGGTGAGAGTTGATATATTCTCCCAAAAAACAAATGATTGGGCCAGAGGAAACAGCTCCAAGTTGTGGCAGGGGAGGTTTAGATCGCATATTAGGAAATTTTTTTTCACTGAAAGTGCTGTCAGGCTTTGGACAGGCTGTCCAGGGAAGTGATTGAATCACCAGCCTTGGAAGTGTGCAAAAGGCGTGTGGATATGGCACTTGAGGATATAGTTTAGTGCTGAACAAGGTGGTGCTAGGCTAATGGTTCAACTCAATGATCTTAAAGGTTTTTCCAGCTGAAATGATTCCATGATTTCATGAAAGTGGTATGGCAAGTGCAGGAGGCTGGAAGTGAGCATTCAGCCAGAGCTGGGCTTGTCCAAAGCTTTCTGAAAGACTTACAAGTGAAAGGCAAGGCAAGGCCAAGTATGCAAGCGGGAGTTTCTTTAAATACGGTTTTCACTAGACAGTTAGAGGTTTGGTCTATGTTTCAAAAGAGGCTATTCAGAGCTTGGATTTTCAAAGGCCATCAGAACTGGTTGTCAAAAGTCAGTAAAATTAAGACTTGGTGTTATCATCAGAGGTGTAGTATCTTCTGCTATTCTGAATTTTGTAACCTCACTTTAAAAATTTATCACCTTCATGGCACTGTACTGTGGCAGTTGACAGAATGGGGTATGAAAATGGCATCTGTGAGTCTGTTCAACTACCCACAGATTTTGAGGTTTTTCAAAAATTCATTCTGCTTCTTTCCCCACTGCTTCCATTTGCCTGTAAGTAAAGCACTTGATGATTAGGAAGTGCAGAATACATTTATCTGAAGGAGGAAAGTGAAGCTTTCAAAGATACTGTGGTTCTCCCTAGAGCTGCACAAAACTGACTTACATGTGCAGATTTTTCTCATATGGAAAACCTATGCACCTACATCACTGCTGTAGCTTCATTGGTACCTGGAACTAAAGAAAATGGAAGTCTTCTGGACTTGCTTAAACTGATTTTAGAAAAAGAATGTATTGTAAAATTATGGCATTTATTATACATTGGAGATAATTCATTTCAAATTTAAAAATTTTCAAGAAGGGCATGAGACAGGAGTCACTTCCAGTGTTAATGCTGAAAGAACAGTGACAACCAGAAGCCCATTTAAGAAGAAAAAGAATGGAATTTTCATACAGTTTAAGATATCTTCTTATCTTCTGCTGTTAAATAACTGACAAAAACAAGGGAAGTGACTCACTATCACTGAAACTAAATGGAGGATTCATACATGTGTTAATCTTTTGTTCAGCTATGAGAAGTGTTTAGCTATAAATTATTCAGGAAAGGCTGTTTCCTGATAAAGAAATTGGCCTTCTGTTTTCACAATGTCCTAACAATCCTAACAGATACCACCTGTATGCAGAAGAATGAATTGAGATCCATTACTGAAAATTTAATTTGTTGCTATCAATATACTGAAATTTTGGTTCTAAAGGTGAAAGAAAATGTCATAAAATCCCAGCAAGTTTGGTGCCTGTGTGATGCAGAAGTACAGCTCTTCAAAAAGATTGTATCTGAAATTTGTAGAATGCAGAAATGTTGAATATTATCTCAGGTGACTGTGAGGACCTAAAAAACATCACCAGGAAATCTTCAGCTTTTCTGGCAGCAGGTATGTCTCAAGCTATGTCAAAATAATTCAAACTCTTCTTAAAATAATACAGGACATAACATCTAAATTTTATTTCAACTTTAACAGAGCCTTTTACTGCACTTGTTTAACAGGCCAGTTTGCACAGAAGTCAGCAGAAGTGCAAAATGTCTTGAGCATTTTCAGCAATGCAGCACAGGCACCTGAGCTGTGTGAAAGACATAACAAGCCAAAACAAGCATAAGAGACACTGTTCACAAAGTACCACAAGTACTGGGGTGTCCAGGGCCCTGCCTGCCCTAGAGAAACCATGTTCTAGATCAATGTTCTACCAGCCCACGGATTAAAGAGCTTTCATCAGTTGTTGGGGAAGCAGGATTCACTGCAATTCACCATAGGATTTTAAAGGTGTAGGAAGTGATTAACATTAGAAAGTGATTAATCTTAGCATAAGCTCATGACATGCTCGGACACCAGCTGGATGTAACCATCTGTATGGAGGCTGGCAACAGCTGTTCCTGCAGCCTGTCAGAGGTCTGTCAGAGCATGCAGAGGAGCTTGCACAAATTGAGTGTATGCTGAAGTGCTTCTTTCTTTTGCCACTTCTCTACAGGGAGAAATAAATTTATTGTACCTTGGAAGGGAAGGAGGGATGCTAAGTATCTCACACTCTCAGCATCTCAGCTTGCATGAGCTGTTAAAAAAAATTAAAAAAAAAAAAAGGCAGGGGTACTTTGTAAAACAGCTTGAGCTGTAACAGGAAGGAATGAATTTGAGATCCCTGGAAAGACTTCTACTGGCCCATGTTCATCTTCCAAACAACTCAGATTACTGACCATGAGCTGGAGGACTTATTTTGTTGTTCTTCTTCTGCCAAATTTGTTCTTTAAGCCACCAACCTGAAAATTATATATATCAGGATGTAATAAGGATTCTGGATACCTCTTTGGGATCTCAATCGTCTCCTCTCTCTGAAGAAATTACAATGTCTGATTTTGCTTTTGGTTTCTAAGTGGATTAATTTCAATGAATCACTGAACACAGAGTCTTGTAGCCCCAACATCATATCCATCCAAGTACCTCAACAAGTTCCATAGACTTTGGTCTCAATGGTTTATTTATTTAATATGGATGAGAGCGAGTTTTATTCCTTGTCTCCAATAAGAGCCATTCTTCAACAATGTGTCAAAAAGCTCACACTCTAGACATGTTCTTTGTTCTCACACATTTACCTAGCACAGTAATATTACCTATGTAAATAAGTTACATTTTCAAGTACATGGTATAAATATTCCATTGAGAACAGGTTAATAAGTTTTCCAAATAAACTTCACCCTTTTCCTGAGGCTGCTAAACCTTCTTGTGTTTTAGGGGTTTAAAATAAGAAAAGGTCATCTTCTCCTTGGCATTACCTTGCCTCTCTGCAGATAAAGATTACTGCCATATACTTGTACCATGGGTGCATGTTTGCTATAAGAAGTGTTGTACAAATTTCTTACTTTCCTCTCCAGGAAGGTGTTGAAGGCCCAGCACAGGCACTCAGAGCAGCTGTGCAATCTCCAAACAGGTGTTCAAGACTCAGCCAGAAGTAGCATTGGCTGACGTATAATGGCATGACCTACTCACTGCATGAGAGTTTGAACTAGGGAGTATCAGAGAACCCTTCTGAGTCTTTAAGATTAGGTAGTTTTGCAGTATTAATTTCAGCTTTCTCTCAGGTGTGTCTTTTATAGCTATGACAGGTGCCCATCACAATCACAGCCTCATGCAACAATAGTGTTTAGAGACAGGGAAAAACTCATTCTTGCAGTCTAAAGACAGAAAGGTAAGACATTAAATGAATTCCTCCCTTCTTTCCAACTTCTGCTTTTAAAATGGACTTGTTTCCCCAAAGAAGAAGAAAAAAATCTGGAAGTGAGTCATAGCCAAATTCTTCCTAGTCTCCTTCTGCCCCAAATTCCCAAGTAACTTTCTGAGAAGACAAATGGTGAAATGCTTTCTTACTTGGCATTTTCCCTAAGCAGGACATGTACCCACAGTGCCTCTCCCTCCTTTCAGCTAGAGATCACAAATGTTCTAGATTATTATGTTACAGAAAATAAGGCAGCAAATTATGATTCAGACAAGTGAGCAGTACTCCCAACTTCAGATGTTTCTCTGTCCTTGTTTGGAACACATGCAGCTGAGCTGACCCCACATGGCAAGCACTCCCAGGCACTACAAGGAGACTCTGCTCCCAAAAAGAGGGATCATCTGTTTTAAACAGCACTTACATTTTTTTAATTCTCCTCTGCAGGTGTTTGGTTTTTTTTAAATCAAGCTGCTTTCAAAAGGCTTAATTTACTTTCTTTCGTTTAACATTTCATGTTAAAATTCTTCACATGAGCAAACTCTCTTACAGAGACAATGTTTTTCAATTGGATTAACCCAAATTAATATTTAATTCACAGTGAGACCCTGAAGAAAATCACCCTATTTTCTGAAGAGTTCTCACAAACTTAACCCATATAAGGCAAAAGAAATTCATGGACCAGAATGTTTTATTTAAGTGTGCCATTTTCAGAATTTGAGCTCTTAAGTTTGGGCTTGTATTTTTCCTTAAATTAAAAGAAATCTGAAATGTCAAGAGATGTTGCACACTGACTAATGTAAAGCTGCCCAGATCAATTTGTCCTGCTGTACCATAATATGACACATTTTAGCTCTCGTGGTTTTTCTTTGTTAAAAGCTATCTATAATTAGATCTAAAATACCAATATTAATCCACAAAGCTCTTTGCTTTTAAAAACATACTACAAATCATTATCCTGTATTAGTACAAGCCAAATTTTGCTGCCTGCAGTAGAAGTTCTGGATTGCATAAAAAGCTGCTGTCCCCACGAACACTATGCATACAGCTGACCTAGTGGGGAGCTGCAGTGGTTAGAAGCAGAGAGCCCTACAGGTGCTCTGGCCACTGCATTGTCTCACCACCTGACAGTCAGGTAATTTAAACTCCCTGTTTTATTCCTCTCTTTCTACTGAGGAACCCTTAACCCCAGATTCATCTGTCAGAGAGAAGCTTCACTGATTGCAATGCAACTCTGAAAAGAGGAATTCCATGCACCTCCAACTACTAGACCAAGTTTTCTGCTAAGATCAAAGGTGTCTGGCTGATGCAAAGCCATTTTCTTGAGGACTACAATTTCATTTGGCCAAATAGCATTCAGAAGTGTTGGGAGTCCTTGAAAAGGCAGCAGCCTAGTTCAGTAAAGCACTAAGCACAGCCCTGGGAGATGCATCAGGTATGGGAAGTACATGCCATGATCTGTACCCCACCACTTGCTCAGTGTGCAAAGCCTGGTGGCAGAGCAGACAGATGGGATTTACATGGTAACACAGCTGCTCCCATTCACATCCCAGGAAGTGTGCTCAGAGCCTGACTCAGAAATTATTAAATGTTCAACTCCAGCCCTTTCCAACACAGCCATCAGCAGGTAAGGAAACACCTTCCCTCCTGGTGAGTCTCTGTGGGTGGCAGCCCCCAGCAAAGGGAAAAGTAGGCAGCAAGTGTCTGAGCAAGCTTCTCAATTCTTATCAGAGTCCATCAGCAATGAAGTGAACTGTTGACATTACTGAAACAGGCCTTGTGCATAAGACTCTTGGCTGCTGAATTGTATCAAGACAGTGAAACAAGAATCCTAAGGAACAAAATGCAAGAAATGAACATAAGCAACCAATGTACTTTTTTTTAGATGAAAGGAAAACACCATGGCTTATTCATTCTAGAGGTGGATCTACATTCAAACCTCACATCACAGGAACAGATCTCACTGAGGACATACTGTCCTGCCACACATTATTGCATGTAATAAATTCATATGTACAACCATGTCTGGTTGTTACTTCAGGCTGGGATCTGCCTTTGCCGTTAAGATACCACCTCTAACTCTTTTCTTTCTGGAAATTACTTTGTATTAAAAATATTTGAAAAGTTAAAAATGTCAAACAAAAAAGCAAAAGCAAAAGGGAAGGCATAAATAAAAGTCTCCTTTTCTGAGATGAAGGAAGGCCTTCAGAAGTATTTTTCTCATTGAAGAAAGGGAAGGGAATATAGCAGTAAAGAAGGATGCTGATAGAGAATTTAATAAAGATCAGTGTCACAGTATGTTTCTGTACTCCTCATCCTCCTCCCTCTAGCCTGACTCAACAAGGGCAGCTGCTAATCCTTCCATTTTTAGCACAATGCAAACCTTTCTCTGCTCACTAATCCATCACCACATCAGCAGCATCAGCTGATGTGTGGCCCCTTTCTCCTACAACTGCAAACCACAGTAGTCTGCCAGCATGCCTGATCCTGAGTACATGTCCTGCCCAAAATTCAGTGTCTTGAGAGGTTTGTGGGGTGTGCAAAACACTGCCACGAGTACTTAGGCGGCCTGAGTTTTAGTCTGTTTTCTTTAAAAGGCAGTTTAGTCGAATAGAGCTCAGATTTACAGGACAAAGGGGGAGAAAAAACCCTAGTGTCATTAATCTCACTGCAGTGGTGGAAAGAAATTCCATTTGTGTTCCTAGGGAGGGTCTCTGCTTTATGATCCAGCAAATGCTGGATGCTACAAGGCCATTTGAACTTGTGCCAAATTCAATAGAGACCCACAGCAGTGGAAAACAAAGTCATTTCATTCTACAGTTAACTAAACTTCTACTATAAATAGTAGAGATATACCATACAATTAAATCCACAACTTTGGCACTTAAGACTCCATATGAATTTGAGTCCACCTAAATTTTTTATAATCAGTAACATGCAAAGCAAGAAAAGCTGCACAGTCCAGCAAAAATATTCTTTCGTCGGTCTTCATTCATCTTAAGACTCTTCTGCACCATTTTGCTAATATAGAGACCTGAGTACTGATATAAATCATGCAACAAAGGACATCTTAATGAAACCAAAGTAGGTACACTCAACACAAGCTGCAAGCAACAGTATAATATAAAAAGTGTAGATCCACTACTAGTTAAAAAAAAAAAAAAGCCAACACAAAATAAAACAAAAAGCAATTAAAATAAAAAACCAACACCAAAAAACCCCAAACAACGCTACAACACTCTGCACCTGGTGTAAGGAGATTTATATACAAGGCTTCACATCCTGAGAAATTGTGGGACACCTTGAATGAGCTGTTATATAACACATGACATAAAGCACAGAATATAATTCACCCACACAACACTTCAAAAGCATTTGAATCTTAAAATCCTGTTTGATAACAGTAACATTAAAAATAAATAACAGGTATTAAACCTTTACAAAGAATGAAATGTACAATTAAAATTAAATTTACTCTTATTCAGATATAATAGCCTCTGTCCTTTATCCAACATATGGGTTGTTCCTCTCTCACCCATCATGTTTTCCCCTATGGAGAAAGTGACTCTCCAGACAGAAAATGTCTCCTTTTGCACATGTGAACAGCTTGCTCAAGAGCATCAGGACTAATGCTGCTGCTGCACACATGTGAGGACATGAGCTGTAGACACATTCCTGCACATACACAAGGTAGTGCAAAGCAATTGGAAGCTGCTTCTGCATCTTCTGCATCTTCTGCAATCCCCAGAGGAGATGGTCTCAAAAGTGGGACATGACTTTTGCAACTGATGGGGGGTACTCAGCTTCAAGGACAGCATACTGCATTGTGGAGACTGACTTAAATGATTGCTCAAGTGTGCTGCAACTTGTGGGTCACAAGCCCTGGGAAGAATAACTATAAAAGATAATATTCTGTCAGAAAGCAGAACTGTACTCAGCAGGATGGTCTAGGGAGGCAATTGGCCTTGTGATATTACGAACAATTATATGAAAATGTATTAACCACTAGCCATGGGAAAGTTACTAGCATGGAGACAATAGTACATAAGATGCTTGCTTGTTAATAAAGGAGATTCTGATTCATCAGACTGGGGTCCATGCCTCAATCCGCCACACTGCATACTCCTGCAAGTTGCCTTGCACCATGGTGTGTACCAAAGGGCTTTTATTATTACTAAAAACAAAAACAACTCAACCAAGAAAATGTGCAAAAGTGTTTGAGAGCTGAATTATATCACCTCTGAGGTGGGACATGGTAGCAGTAGTTAGGAGCAAAACAATCTCAGGAGTCGACTTAATAACATAATCGGCTTCTGCATTAGCTCAGAGTTGCTACAAACTTCACCTGTTTATGAAGCAGAGTCAGATTTTCTACTTTAGTTCAGCTTTATCCAGTCAGCCAAAGGAAAGGTGTTTAAAGGATGTAGGGGGGAAAAAAAAAAAAAAAGAAAGAAAAAAATCTGACTCTTGCTTTGGAAGAAACAGGAAACAAAATTGCATTATCTGAGGAACTTCCTACAGCATGATTTTTGCAAGGCAATCAGATTCTGCTATCAGGATTGGAGAGCCAATTCGTTACCTTAGAATAAAAATACTTCTAACACAATTTGACCTTCACAGTCCAGCTTGCTATGCTACGAAGTGAAAAAGAAGAAATAACTCACTGAGAAAGTGCCATAAAATGTCATAATAATGTAGAGGGTGATGTAGTACAGCAGGTGTTTGCAAATGTGGCATTGTATCTACAAGCGCAGCACTATCTACTGAGGAGTTCTTGCAGTAGAGTTCGCCCCAATACCCTCAGGTACAAACTGTACAATTCAGGACCTTATCTCCTCTGCATATACGACAGAAAATAGCATACTGTTCCCCACCCTGCAGTGTGAAGGATTTTCCCCATGGAGCAGGAGACCCACCAGGTCTTGCCCTGTGACTTCAGGGAGAGGTGTCCAGCATATGCATTCAGACTCAGAAGCTCAGGTGCAGGGACGAGGCTCACAGGCTGAGAATTAGAATAAAATCTGTTTGCTAAAAGCCTCTTTAGATAATCTTTAACAGAGCCTGGTACCCATGGGCAGTAGGGAGGGAACTCCTCAGTGACCCTGAGGGAGGACATCCAACCCTGGCACGAGAAAGTGATCTCAGTACTATATTTGCTGTGCAAAGTGAAGGCAGCCCTGGACAGAAATACACACTAAATAAAAAAATGGCTTTCTCAAGTCTCGTCTAAAAAAAAGCTTCATTGTTCTTCTTTAAAAAGAAAGTGAGAGGAGTGAGGGGAGGAAGCTTAAAAAGTTTTGCCCACTGGTGTCGGGCACTCTGCAACTGAAAAGCCTTCTTTATTACAGGCAAATGCACAATATGCCAGCACAAATGGAGGCATTTCCCCAAATCCCAAAGGCAAGCAGTCTCCCTCTTCTAGCCAACAAGGAGATAAATTATCCATGGGTTTAGGATTTAAAATTGATTAGCATTTTTTAAAGGACCCAGAAGTGTTTAACATGAGCTTCATTTAAATAAGTAACAAAAGCAAGATTAAAGCTGAAATTAAATTCAGCGACACAAAAGGACTGAGGCTGGGCTGTGATACACAGATATAAACAATGTGGTTTTTAACAATACACTGTTTCATGTATCCTTTCTGGGAAACAATCTTTACTTTTTTTTTTTAAGTCAGTATTGGTAGGAACATATTGTCTCAGTGAATAACATTTGCTACTTTTCTCTTTCCCCCACTCCCTTCCCACCCAGTAATATGTTTATAAAGAGAAAGTGATTACAACAAATTCAATGTCCAGACACTCGAGAAGATGTTGCAGTGAACACAGACCACCCACTGACTTTGTCTGCTTTGTTTTTGTTGTCTCAAATTTTGCAGATTTTCCACTGCCCTTGATAATGAAAAACATAAGCTTTTTCTTTTCTTTCTTTTTTTTTTTTTAAATTTTTAAATACAAAAAGGCAAAATGCAAGGGCAGGTCAAGGAGTATTTGTTAGATGCCAAAAAAATCCAAGACTTCACAACATGTTACTTTTCCTCTCAATTGGTGTGCCATCAGTATAGCATCCTCCTTTCTTTTCCACTCACATCATAGCTTCAAGTCTAAACTGTTTTGCCTTAGTTTGCTCTCACAAGGCTGCTAGACACTGACCACTGCAGTTTGTCTTTCTCATACAGACTTCGCCTCTATTAAAAGTAAACTACAAAGGTAAAACAAAAGTGAAATTAGCCCACAAAACCAGCAGCTTTAATGTGATTCTGTGAGTCAAAGCCTTTATCGAGCTTTCTCCCCAGGCTCCACAAATTCTGTCATATTTCTTGATTTGAATATTGTAGTTTGGCTTGGGTGCTATTACACAGAGCAATGTTCTTGGAGGGGTAGGCAAACAGGAGCTGCTGACAGGGACAACAGAAAAACAGACAGTTTAAACTATATTTCACTGTTGAAAAAAGATAATCTAACTAGAGTGCTTGCTAGCTAACATACAAGCTTTGCTGTTCACTTCCAAAGGTCACCTTCCTGCCATGGTACCTGCTGCCACATATCTGTCCAGTCTAGCTATTTTTGTCAGATATTTTTTGTCAGATTAGGTTAATTATTAACCCAAATCCCAAAAGCAACCCCACCACAAAATCCTTTTATTTTACTTGCAAACTGGGTACATTACAGACAAATGCTGAACAAGCTTAATCTACCATAAACAGCAGTCATGTGTTACATTTACATGGCTTTTGTCAGCAGTGCTTCAGAAAAACACACACAAATAGGGATCACTTCATCCTTCACTAAATTTAATCAATTTGGAATTGTTAAATGTTATGCGGTGATGGTCTGTAAAGTACAGGGCAGAGCATTACTTCAGTAAACTACAGAAACCAGGGAAAAAATATTTTAAGAAGGTCAGGTAACAGCACAAACTGAAATATGTCCCTAATCACAGAATAGGCCCCTTATAAACAAGGCCATGTAAATTTTACTGACTGCAAATGGTCAGGGGGCTCTTCTTCACTGCAGAGGATCCACCAGCACATCTTATTTTATATGCAGATAAACATCTACCTCAGGGTAAACCCCAGTCCCATAGCTGAAACCTGACAACTTGAATGCTAGATATACAGACTTATTTGAGCTGTGTGGAGATCTTTACATGATAATCTGTCTCTAAAAGATACTGTGAATTTTGGTCTTAAACCAGTTGTTTAATTTTCTTCTCTTGACTTACTACTGAATTGCCTACTGCAATTCTGAAGCTTCCAGTGGAAGAGGGTTCATTTCTCATGGGGAAATGCAAGTTAAACATGTGAGAAAGGAAAAAACTACCACCAAAACACCACAGAGAATATATCCTTAGCGAAAAATTCAAAAGCAGACATTCTGAATATTGTGTTCTTGGGACCACTTGTAACAGCAACTAGGTTTAAGAACCAGAGCTGGATGAGCAATTTTTACTTCTGTACTAACAGTGGATTTGGGGTTTTTTTGAAGTTTGGGGATGGGGAGGGGGGTTTATTTGTTTGACTTTTTCCCAATAAAAGGTTTGCCATTATTCTTGATGTATTCCCCATAAATCTAATGAAGACAGCATTAAGCTTAGCCATTATCAACAGTGTCAGATAAATCTGGTAGCAGGTTTCAGTGAAACACTAGCAGCCAGAACATGTTTGCATGCCCTGAAGCTCACTCTGGTCACACAGAACCTGTTCTTGAGGCAACAGGGGCTGCCTCAAGTATCTAATGCAGTAGGCGCTCAAAAAATAGCTAGAAGGCCCTTGAAGATAGACACCAAATTATAATTTAAAAAGAGAAAATTCTGGATTCCCAGCAAGTAGATACTTTTTCATTCACTTAACACCACTACCTCCAAGGTCTTGCTCAACTACAAAATTCAACTAATCAGAGAGTTTAAATTAGCTTTCTTACATCTCCTGGGTAAACTCTGTCTGCACCCCTGCCAAAAAACACTACTGTCCTCCTCTTCAATCCCAAACAATCTTTCACCGTAAGTATTTCCCCTGCAGCTCTTCACAGTGCTTTGCACATAGTTGTATTGCACAGCCATGCCAAAAGATCGGAGGCAGAATTAAACACATAAAAGTCTTGGCTGTGTATCCTGGAAATTTGGAGAAAGCTGCTAGCCCTGCCTCAGCATTTTTGCTCCTACCTCCTCTCCCCATTAATCCAAAAATTAGACCAAAAAGGAAGAAATATTTCTAGGGTCAAATTTCAGCTTCTGCCACCAAGGCCTGATGGGTCTCTGCCCAGTCAGCCCCTAATCACAGTTGTTATTCACATTCATATCAGGGACATGCTGCAATGCCTGGAGAGCTATCCTTCCACAGAGAGGGCAAACCAAAGCTGCTGTGGGAATTTAGCAGCTGCCCAGAGGACAGATAACAACAGGATGTCATTTATCCTCAGCAACGGGGTTGGAGGTCTTGCCAAAGCAGTTAGAGGTCAAAATTAGTTACCAAGCAATGGCTGCTTAGTGATTCATGCGAAATCAGTTGTAGCCTCAGCCAAAGTGACTGCGGAGAAGTGTTCACGAGGCATTAAGGCACTAATTAGCACTGCCACTGGATGGCTCTATGCAGGTCACAGCCGGGTCTGGATCACATGGGGAATTACTCCGACCCACTAATGACGCCAGTGTTAATGAAGTGAAAGTTTGCTCCCATGGAAAGGTTAAGTCAGAAATTACTGCCTTATCTGATGCAAATACATCAGGGAATGAAGGCTTTTCCCCCTCCACTAGTGTCAGCCAGTGCCTGTTCAGACAGGGAAAGCAGGAACCCCATCCCAGAATCTGGATGCTTTATTCTCTGGGCTCCTATCCCAATCACTTTAAAAAGTAGTCCTTCTTCTTATGTCTTTTAATCCCCACAAGGCATGATTTTTATCCTAGAGTATGGGAGCAAGCAGATAACAAGCAATGTGTGGGACTAGTAGTGTTACTGTCAAAACACACACATACTGAGCTTCCTCACTTGCCTGCCACAGTGTGGCTGAGTGCTGATGAGAGCAAAGGTTGGGTCTGTTTTTCACTTCTAATGTTTAGAAGGGGTCAAGGAAAAGTTTCTTTTTTGACAATGCAATTTCCTTGAGAAAAAGTTAAGTTCTTGTGTTAGATGTATACAAACATATTATAGGGAAAACACCCCATACCACTACTTCCATTCTACCTGAAACTTATCACAATATCATTTATAGATCTTCAAAAATTTAGGCTTCTTTAATTTCTAAAGAAACAAAATTCTCAACTCCCAATCATTTCAAAACAGTGCCCAAGGAGATGCAGAGTAGCAGCTTGGATGTTCTTATTTGATGGTCTGGGGAGAAGGGAAACTCTTGAGGACTTCCCAGTTTTGGAGAAAGTGCAAACCCAGAGGAGCTAGGCAAGAACCCAGAGCAGCTGAAGTCCAAGCCTAGCCTAAGCAGTGGAGAGTGACAGCTATGGCAGTACCATGAGATGCAGCAGAACTCCTGATGGTGAGCAGGCAGTATGCTGACAAATCCTGGCCAGAAGTCTGTACACCCTGCTCCAGAGGCCCATGTCCATTTAATTTCAGTCAAAGCCTTGACTTTCTGCATACTTTATTTTTTTATTTATTAAACTTCTGAAGATTTTACTTGGCAGAGGGAAAAAGGGTCTGCAACATTTCCCAGTAAGGTAACTTTAAGCCAGCCAATGAAATTTGATATGTGTTCTTAATCTTCGAGACTTGTGCTGACATCACAAGCTGCGAAAGTGAAGCCAATGAATGGGGGAGCTGAAGTTTGGACTACATGAACTGCTCACTTTTTGTTTTTCTAAGCTATTATTGCTTTTAGTGCAAAACTAAAGAATTAAAAGAATTTTAAGGGCATCTCTAAATAACAACAGCAGGATGCAATTGTCTGGATTTCAAGTCAGATCAAAAGCAAAGGCAGAATTAAGAAGGAAGCCAGAAGTACAGAGGTGGACTAGGAAGACTCAAACCTCATGTAAAAGTACCAACGGGGCCAAATAAAATGGATGAGATCCTGCAAGGGTTAAGACAGCTGATGCAAAGCCATTCTTTCTCCATGACTCCAAAGGATCAGGGAATACACAAGATGAGGGGAAATTGCATTGTTTGTTAGCAAAAGTGCTATACAATATGACAGTACTGCCCATAGTGTCATCAGTTCAAGTAGTGCAGCAGCCTGGATAATGACAAACCAGCACACCCCCACACTCCTGCATGCTCTGGACAGGCCCAGATTCCCCAACTCCATGCAAGGAGAAAATGGTCTGGAGGTGATCTCCCACCCTGGGCCAGGCCCTGGCTGCTGCCCCAGACAGGAATGAGTCCTGTGGCCATTGCCCTGGATGACAGCTCTGGGGATTAGCTCCTGCCTAAATAGAGCTCTGAGACTCCAAGTACCTGGCTGAGGCAAGGGGTCTCCAGCTCTGTGGACTTTGCAGATTTATTCTAGTTACACCAACCTTTTAAAAAGCTGAGGAGTCAACTGTGCACTGTGTGCAAGGAACAGAGCATTTGGAGTCCAATCCTGCTTCTACTGATGTCAAATGAGGGGTTTATTGTTGACTGCAATGGTGTCAGGATGGCATCCTCAGAGCCAAGCAGAGGAAATAAGACAAAAGAAGACAAACCTTTCAATCCTAAAGAAAACAGCATATGTCAGATCATAGGTTTCCAAACAAAAGATAATGAAATCACGGGTTTGAAATATTAATTGCCAATTTCGGATGCAGCTCTTTCTAAGAGTCCACTTAGACACATCAGCTTACAATGAGGTTATAGATCTCTGAATCCTTTTAAATAGGCTTGGGCAAGTTTGCACCTTCACATTACTTGTTCTTGAGGAGGATAGATAAGACACTTCTAACAGGGGAGGAGAGGAAGGGGAGGAATGTAAACAGGAATAGCATGTTTTTCACATTGTTTACCACCAACCTTAAATACACACAAGCTATGTGTCCTGAAAGTTCTTAGAGCAAAAAAACATGATACCATAGCTGAAACATACCTGCTTGCAGGCCAAGCACATTCTGCTCATTCACAAAAACATATGTCCTCACTGCCTTGCCAGGCTTGACAGAGACAAGGCTCCAGGCTCTTTGTGTAGAGCCTGGATGTATTTGTTTACCACCAACCTTAAATACACACAAGCTATGTGTCCTGAAAGTTCTTAGAGCAAAAAAACATGATACCATAGCTGAAACATACCTGCTTGCAGGCCAAGCACATTCTGCTCATTCACAAAAACATATGTCCTCACTGCCTTGCCAGGCTTGACAGAGACAAGGCTCCAGGCTCTTTGTGTAGAGCCTGGATGTATAGAAGTAAATGTCAAAAAACCCCCAAAGCTCAGTTTTATAGGCCTGATTTCAATTTATTGACATGTAATTTAATACCTCTCTTGAAAGAGCTTATCAAATATTTAAAAGAGAGCACAAATTTCTTTAATTACTTTTACAGAATATAAACCTTATCAGAGTGGGAGAGGGCAGGCCTGTGCCATTAAAAGTTTAGACTCTGCTAAATGCCCCATTCTTACTATGTTTCTCACTTAGGCAGTCAAGTGAATGACCCCAGACAGCACAGTATGCAAACTTTAACCAAGGGGTAAAACAACCGTATCTAATCACAGGTAACTGAAGACTTTTTCTAACCACTGAAGTAAAACCCTGGACAGAAGCCTATTTTGGTTGTCTTTAGTGCTGGCAAGACAGAGAAACATTAAAAAAAAAAAGCAAGCAAAGCTCCCTAAAGCCAGTAACACCTGCTGAAAATGTTTCTCCTACTACAGAAGTGATCAAACTCACTTTTTCCTTACTGCTAAGGCTGAAGACAGATATTCATTCACCTTTTTATGCAATCATATGGGGTCAAATGGGGGTAGTGAAGGCTGAAAGGACAGAGCTAATGTTAGCACTGTATATTTTTATGACCTTCGGTGTGTTTACAGAATACAGAAGCTATTGTCTGGAAGACTTTCTCCCCGTGCTGAGGGAGAGGGAGCTGGGGAAGAGGACGATGAACAGTACTCTGCTGATGCATGAATGTCAGAGCCAGTATCCCAGCAATGGTGAACTGCTGACCCCCAACACTTCACCCCAAACCAACTTAAGAGAAGACAAGAATTGTTAAATACACACCAGCATGTGACAATGAATGGGAAATCAACCTTACTTTTACAAAACAAGGCAACAAAATAACTCTTAGCCTTCTGCTTAAATTTTGAACATAGTTTTGGAGCCCACACAATTCCATCATTTCATATGCTGGACAACTTCTGGTAAATAGTAGGTAAAACAATACAAATAATAGTTCTTCTGTTGCAGCTACCCAGTTTTATACTTGCCATCTCTTCCCCATACAGGAAATGTTCGTATAGAAGAGACATTCCCATTCCTTAGCCGTAGAGGTTCCTCATCACTTCATTTTCATCAGCCACATCTGATGCTAACTGAATGAGGAAATGTTGTTTTAACAAGGTTTTTGGGCACAAGTGTTGTAATTGGATGCTCACCCTGGTGCAGTCTGTTTTGATGGAAAAGTATTCTCAGGTCATAGAGAGGCCCCATAAACATGGAAAGGATGGATTTATACTTGCTTCCAGGTTCTATATTATTCTAACCACTTAAGAGACAGGTATGTAGCTTAAGCAAACTATGTTTCTCCTTCTACATACAGCAATTCCAAGGCACTTCAATAACTGCCTTCTTTTCTGTCTTAGCTACTTGAACTGGAAACTTCTGCAAGCAGAGAGGGTCTTTTGGGAGCTTGAGGATTTTTTTTCGCAGGAGTTGTGCACAGCAGATTTCCCACCTGGACTCCCACTGAACATGATACTCTCAGATAACACTACTATATTATCACTGTTGTTGCTGCTATGCAAAAAGCCCATCTTTTTTCCATATGTAGCAGTACTCTGGTCAAAACCATGAAATGAAACTTTTTAGAACCTAGAAAATCTCCTGACCATCAGTTCAAACCCACCTTTACACTAGAGGTTTCCCTGCTTTTTCTGCTTTTGTACTGCAAGCACACAAGACTTAAGGAGCTCAAAACTAGAAATAAACTAACAGAAAAGAGCAACATATCAACTTTCATGGTATAAATTAGTAGAACAATCAAAACATCAAGAGATAAAGGACAAGAGTCAAATGCACTGCTGATTTATCTTGCAGGAAAACATCACTGATCAGACAGGTCCCTCTAACTTCAGAATACTTACTGCCTACTAGTACTGTGCATCCACATCCACAGCCTCTAATAGCAGGAGATCCCAGACACAGACCCCCTTGGGACTCCTTGTGACTGCACACCAGTGGCAGCCAGCATGGCCAGTCTCCCACAGAATAAGGCAATGCTGTTTTGGGTCATATTTTCCCTCCGGCACCTTCAGCTTCCTGTTTTCCAGAAAACTCTGCCAAGACAAACCCTCTTCTATCCCTAGTTCCTCTCTATTTCATGAATACCCTCCCCAGTTCTATACAAATTATATCCACTTCAGAAAATTATTTGCCTGCTCAGAATCTGCTCAGTGGTTAAGCATGTGTAGGCAGGAGTTCTTAGCCTAGAAACTACAGAGTACTGGTGACCATGAACATGTTGCAGTGATCAAACTCTTGAAAAAGAAATTGTTATAACCTTTGGTTCCTCTACCACATGTTGATTAAAAAAACCAAACCAAAACCAACCAGTATCACTTCAACCTGTGCTGTTTCTCTTCTGATTTAATTCCTTTTAACAGATGCTGAAAAGTATCCATTGCTGAGGGAAAAAACCTACACTAAACTTCTTGCACTCCATAGCAGGCCAATTTCCTGCAATCCCCTGACTTCTAACTGATGTCTCAGACTCTGCAAAGGCCATAATTAATTCTGGGTGTATCAGAGCAGTCTTAAATATTTGACATTCAAATAAGTAACTTCCCTTTGCATTGTTTCAGACCATACCAATATTGGGAGCAAAAGAACATTAGGGAGATAAAGAGCAGGTATTAGGTTTGGAAAATTCTGTCTGGGAAGGAGAATTCAGAGATATTTCCCCAAACCTGACTATTCCCAGCCACCTTTGTAACATGATCTCTGTGCAAAAGTCTGAGAATCAACCAGAGTGATTGATACTAATGCAAGAATACCACAACTCTTCACAGGTGGATCTTTAGCACAGAACATCAGCCAGCAATTTTGTCACTTTCAGATCTAATCCCTATGTGGTCTGGTTTTAGCTGCATCCTGGCTTGCCAGACCTGTGGTTGTAGCATTTTTGGAAAAAGCTGCTTGTTGTGGGAGTAGAAACAAAGGGGTCGAAGTCCTAAAGAGAAGCCAGATTGATAAAATCTGTTCACATTTCATTGTTATTTGAACTCTAGTAAATCCAGCCCTAAGAACAAGGGAAATCTGGATGAAATCTAGTATTCTTTGGCCTGACTAAACAGTGCTGTACTGGAAGCTGAGACAAGGAGAAAAGGCTTTAAACAGTGCTTGCACCCACTCCATTCTCAGATTGCCCTGGCACAGCCATAGGTCTTAGACACTCTTGACCATCTCAAAAACCTGTTTTCACAGAGACATTGGAGCACTCTTATCATGACACTCCAAAATCAGTCCATATGCAGCCTTGTGATTGCACATGGACCTCTAGTCCTTCTTCTGTGTCACCCAGACTCAATGTGTTAATGCACCTACATACAAAGCAGCATCTGAGCACTCCTCCACTCTGAGTGGGAATGTCCTTACTGCCTTCTCCAGGCACGTCTTCCCTCCAAACCCCCCTTTGCGTGTTTCTTTCAACTTCTAGCCCTCAGTCCCTCTTCTCTCAACAAACCTGGTTTAAAACCTTCCTTCCTAGGTTTAAAACTCTGTTTGTAGTATTCTGGTTTACTTAGTTAAGACTTGACTAATTAAATGCTTTCATTTACACTGGTTTATGCTTTCAAAAATTCACATTCAAGCTGCTATCAGACAGGTCATCAATCAGACCTACACACAGCCTCCTTAACTGTGTCTTTAAGAACTTGAGATTTTTTTTTCCCCATGTAGCAGAGGCTATTCAAAAATATGTATCATGTAAAGGCTGAATAATTATTGAAACATTAGAAAACCAAAGGTTTGTGACTTTTTTTAAAACTCAAAACCCAAACCAGGCATTTTAAAAGCAATGGACTAACGTAATTTTTCCAGCTACATTTTTATAGTCAAAATAAAGGCTTATAGGAAACATAACACTGAAACTGCAAAGAACAAATTATTCCTAAAATGACCAGAACAGCCACCTTTTTACATTCTTAAATAATAATGTATTGCCACAAAACAGCAAACTCATGTGATCACCAGGAATAACTATAATAGATCTCTAGCTCAATCTGACTGGAAAAGCAGCATATACCTTTCCAATTAGTAACTCACAAACACTACCACAAGGCAGGCCTCTCCCTTCTCTGTCACTAAGGCATACCAGTATAAACCAGTACACTTCCTGGTTGCCTAAGCACAGCCAGCCAACCAGCCATGTCCCAAACTGAATCCATTTGGAAAACATATGTCTTTAGTCTTGCCAGCGTTGCCCATGGGCCATAATAGCAAAACTTAAGACCTGCCATACAAAGAAATAGCTTTAGAAATGGTGTCCTCTTGCCTTTAGTGTTTTATATGCATCTTTGGGCATTATCTTGCAATATCTTGGAATATTGGAAAGTTTCCACTTACCAAAGTTTTTTGTGACATGACTCGTTATAGGAAAGGGCTGGAGGCCCCTAATATAACAAATTACTCCTCCCAAATTTAATCACAGCAATGAGAGATAAATAAGATTTCAGTTTCTCTTTTACATACTGTCTTAGTGAATAGGCATCATGTGTTCTTCAAGGTTATAGTTATTAACCAGTTGACAGTTGAATCCCACCAGGACTGGCATATTTTTTCACTTTTTGAAGGATCATGAGACAGAAGGACTAATATTTTTTAGTAGTCTCAGAGCAAACATGAACCTTTTTTGCCTTCAAGTGAGTGCTTCTTTGGAGATGAATTTCCTTCTCAAAAGAAGTAAGGCTAAATTATAATATGAATCTCTTTGCAGACTCTTATTATTATTTTGGTCAGGTTGCCCATACCAAGATATCAGCTCACAGACAGGTAGAAAAACCATTTGCTGAAAGCTGGCTGTCTACTCCTGCAACAGTATGGGGATCACTGGATGCTCAGAACAAGTACCTCATGATGTACATGACTGCAGTTTAGATAAAAAAAAAGATTAGCTTGGCCCAAGCTAACATGAGTACGTAGTGTCATAGGGAATGCTGGCCCCCTGAAAAATCCTTTCACAGGGCTACAAGAAGGATAGGCTAGTGGTCCTGGAGAATATTCCATCCCTGAGTCACAAGGTGAGGATGACAAGAAAAGTGGGATGCATCAGCACCAGAACAACCACCATGCTTGCTGCGACCCTACTGGCAGATGATCAGAGAAGCAGATGATGGAAGAAGAGAGATTTCTGTTTTAAGTCCGACAGAGCAAGTCTGTTTTCTGATGTCTAAAGTGGGAGGTTTGATGTTTTGTAAAAAACAGTTTCAACACCACGAGGCACTTTCCCTGGCTTGTAGGTTCAAAGGAAAAATGTGACTGGCCAGGATCAAAAGCATTATTCCATCATGGCTGATAAGCACTGCTTTATGGCACCTGTCATATAAATAGGGTCCTTTGCCTTTCAGAGCACATTGTGGCTGAGGGACCACCTACAGCAGGGAGACATGGGACAGTCCATCTTCCTGTTTACTATGTAAACAAAGAATAATGAGCATTTGAAACTGCAGTTACCTATGAAATGTATTTTATCCTGAGCTTTGTGTTCTTTCAATGGGCCAAGGAAACCTTGACAGGTTAGTTCTATTAAGTTCACAAACCCTTAGAACAGGTTAGTTATAGCAATACAATAACAACAATTTCAATTTTTAACAGATATTTCTTCCCTTCCCTCAGCTTTTCATTTTCTGATCCATCTTTTCCTCCATTACATAGCATTATCTTTTAGTAAAATGTTTAAGTTATTTACATTTCAAAAAGCGCAGATTGTTGCATTCTTTTTTCAGCTAGTTAGAGTTACATTAGAGTTGAAATGCCTCTCACACAATGCTTGACCTCCTCATTCCCAAGAAAATCCTTCCAGTTTTAATGAAGGAGAACCATTGTGCACAGAGCAGATGACTAGTACTGAGAATACTTGATTGTTTTCCAGCTTCTGCCATGTGCTTCTTGGGTGTTTTCCAGGATTTCATTTTACTTTGCTGTGCCTCAATTCCCCATGTATTAAATGGAAATAACATTATCCAATAGCATGGTATAAGAACCAGATATTATCGTATTGCTAAAGAAAAAATAATTGCCACTTGGTTTTGTGGTTCTAATGCCCTAAATATGCACTTCATCCATAACACCATTTTCCCAGATAGGAATAAGAACTATATTTATAAACTAAGAAGAGTGAGGGACACGTTACTTATCACAACGTAAGAAATCCGCGCAGAAATGGCTTGATCACAGCGATCTCAGCGCCGAGAGCGATCTTTACATACACAAATGAAGTCAGTAAGCAATCACCGTGCTTTGTTACTGAATAGAGACTCCAGGAATCTGCTTCCCCGGGGGGGACTCTAGACAAAGAAACCATTAACAGTAGCTAAAAGAAAATTATTATTTCCCAGTGACACAATTTAAAGTCATCAACGAAGAAATCCAGTGATAGAGACATCTGGCAGTAAG
The DNA here is from genome assembly GCF_000695815.1 of Acanthisitta chloris. Taxonomy (NCBI): domain Eukaryota; kingdom Metazoa; phylum Chordata; class Aves; order Passeriformes; family Acanthisittidae; genus Acanthisitta; species Acanthisitta chloris. The sequence continues at coordinate 37,980 of NW_008659927.1, forward strand.
AATAAGCAAATAAATACATACATACATACACAGAATGATGCTTCCTGAAGAATTTGAGCCTTCTCGGAGACAGGAAAAAAGCTGGATGCCATATACAGTTTTATAGAACACATCTACTACTGTTTACTATTGTCCTGTCCTAAGGCAGCTAAAAGGTTCATATTAGGAGCAGCATTCAATAAATATTTAGCTTTTTTTAGGGTGGACATTCAGTGATCAAGAATTTCCTTTGTAGTATGGGATACATCTTCTGCCATGTTGGTTAATACTTCACATATTCAGAGAACAGCTCTAAGTTTCAAGTCAGTTTGAATTAATGGTAAAAATATCAGCATATGGGGGAAAAAAATGTTTCTATGAGAAAGAATAACGTGCAACTTCCTGTAATAGACTGCTCTTTCAAATGAAGCAGAAGACAGTGGATCGCTTCAGCACTCACTAGGCTGCTAGAAATGTAAAGATGAAGCATGCAGAAGCACAAAATCACTGTATTATTACATATTTCCTATAGAAAACTGGACATAGACAATGCTTGTGCTGCCTGGGGTAACCAGACCGACGTCCTGTCTCTTCCTTTTCTGTGGTGCCAACGCGATCCACACGCTCCAGGCCTTCTAGGGAGCCAGCGAGACTGGACTGTTGTGCCTCCACGGTCCCGTCATCTTCTGGCAGAGACGTAACTCTGCAAAAATAGGCTGTGAGGACCGTTTGGCACATTAACTGCTCAGAGCCCAGTCCAGAGCTTGCGAGCTCCCTCTCCTCTGCTAATAGGTTAGAGTGCATGAATGATGCCAAAGGAAAATATAATTTCTCATTTAAAGTAAAACAGGGGCTGAAGCATGCAGGGCATCTGCCCAGGGCTGCGCTTGGCTGCCGTTCAGGCGCAGGGAGCGCCTCGGCGCGCGGTTAGCACTCCAAGCTGACGAGTTTCCCAGCAGGGAAGGTCTGTGCCGGGTGGCTGCAGCCCAGCGCTGCCCCCCAGCGCCGCCGCCGCTGCCAAAGCAGCTCCGAGGTCGCACCACCTCTTTGCTGGGGTCATACCTATCGCTAAGGATATATAGAGATCTATCTGCTCACGGATCTATAGATGGGCTATGATTATATCTATAGAGATATATATTCAGACAACTATATACATTCTATGAATACATCTACAGAAATACGTATTTTTATATTTCCATTTATATATTCCTGTGTGTGTATACTCCACTGTGCAAGTAAATATTTACACTTGTTCCACACCAAAGCCCCTTTACACACACACACAATCCATTGGTACTTTGTCCTCGTTTATAGGTATCAGCACAGGAGACAAACAATACTGCGATAAATGCATGAGAGTAGAGTGCTAGGCTTGATGAAGAAACACTGATAATTCAAACAATTCTCATATCGATGACAAAAGAATGTCCCTATACAATGAAGATGGTGCTTTTTATCCCCATTTCATTTTCACTGCTGAATTTCAGATCAGGAAGGAACATCCTGCTCTGTAAATGTGTGCTCTCTCCCTCTTCCCTCCCTCCTCTGGTGCTCTTCTCCCAAGGTTTTATGATTATTTTTATTCCCAGCTTTCCCTAAGATACAGACTGACCTTTTATACACAGTAAGAAAGCCATAATTAAAGCTTGACACACCCTTCAGCTAGGAGTTTGTGTTCCTGAGTCACATTTTCCTTCGTAAAACGCTTGTAAGACTTCTGAAACGCTCCTGCAACACTTCCCAGCAAGTAATTGTGAGTTTTCTGCTGGGAACAGCAAAAGCACACTGCTAGAAAATGCCTCATGCCTTCTGGATCCATAGTCACACTCCAGAAAAATCCTATTGATGATCACAACTGGATGTCACACTGATGGAAACACAGTCACTTTGGACAGAGTATATGGGTGCAGTTTTCACTTTTAGATTAATACCACTTTAACACTGTATAGACCCTGCCAAAATTTACAGACTGCCACCTTGTTCAGGCCACAGGGGAAAGTGGTTAACCTTCTGGCCTCCCACTAGCCACCCCCATCCTACTGTGCAGAGTCCTACAGTGGTGAATGACTACTACCATTTTCCAAAGATGACCTAAAGTTGGGATTTATTCTCATTATTTTAAATATAATCATCTTATGTTCTCCCCAGACAGGATTAACCTGAGCTTTGCCATGCCTTGGCCAGGGTCCAGTGCCTCCAACACAAAACTGCACCCCCACCACCCCTGCAGGAGGAGTTAGTCTGCCAAGATTTTCCCTGGGCCTTCAGAAAGATTTCACACCAGGTCTTAAGGATGACTAAGCGAACAATCCTTACCTCTCCTACACCCTGTCACAGAAAGGAAACAAATCCAGGCACCTAAATTAAGGAGACAAAAATCTCAGAAAACATATAGCAATATAGCATAATGGAAAATATAGACACTTGGAAAAAATAGAAGAGCTGGAAGAGAAGGAGCAGTGCAAGAAGCTAGTCAAGATACAATGTGGAAAAGATAGACTACTTCAGGAAGAAGACAGCATTTTCTGTGAGCAGGCAGAGCTAATGGTACTTTCCTCTTGACTGAATTACAGCAAAGAAGAACTGCAGGGATACCTCAGACTTGTTGCTTTAATTAGGAGATGAAGTGACAAAGTATGTGAACAACTGCTTTGATTTAATATTGTAATTTGTAGGTTCCCACATCATGAAGTGCATTGAACCAAGGACATGTAATCTTTATGGTGTGTGACACATTTTAAAACACACACACACATATATATACATACATAAATATATACATACATATATATATCATCAGAGCTAGACAGCTGTTATATGCACTTCCTAGCATATTTATTAATTTTGATTGTGTTCCAGTATACAGACTAGAATATTTGATGTTTTAAATTCATCCAGATAAGTAAAATATGTCCTGGTGTATGTGTTGGCCAAATACAGCAAAAGAATTTTCCTAGTCATGCTAAATATGCTAGCATACACTGTCCTCTCACAAGAAGTGTGGATCAAGAGAAGAACTGGCTTTATTGTTTTCCTTTTAAAATAAAATAAGTTCCTAATATTTTCTCAGCTGTTTAGGAACACTGGGTACTGTAATACAAAATAAAAGCATTTAAAACTTTGAATGGCGCCTCTTTGTTACAGTAACAAATCAAACCCAATTTATCTAAAGCAGGATTTGGGATTTTGCTATTAAAGGGCTCGAGTTGAGTCACCCTAGAGACATAATGGTCTGCCACAGTTCAGTAAGACAATACCCTAATCCCTTGGACTTTCTTAAGCTCATTTTGGAAATCACCCTGCCATTCATAATGCAGCACTTTGTCTTAACATACCCATTTTCTGCTGCAGCTAGCAGTATTTAACACTTTTTGACTCCATCACCCTAGCAGTCGCTTTATTTTGGTTTTGATACTGCCTGTGGAAAATGTGGCATTTTCAAGTAAAAAGAAAGAAAGAAGTAAAAAGAGAAGAAACAAGCACTGAACACTTAGAGAATTTGCACTCATGTGCAGGCTGCTTCCCGGGCATGGAAATAGATGGACTAGCAGATGTGAAATCAAGGGAGGCTTTCCGGTGATTGCTGAATCATTTCTCCCTTTGTTATCGCTACAGGGCTTCCTGTCAGCAAGTCAATAGGGCATTCAGAATACCGCTGAAAGGCCAGATCCTATTCACTGAGGAGCTCCAATTAGCCTTGTGATGTCAAGGGACCTTTTCACATCTGACACAGTAACGTTGTACCGAAATAAAGGTTGTCGACTTCCAAAGATGAAGGAGTGAAAGCAAACTGGAACTAGAGCACACCCACGTACCACTTTAGGGGCTATAACAGATGTTTATAATGTGCATACCAACATTCGTTCTGTTCTTACCTTTCGCTCCATCAGATAAGCATTATTCAGCAGAAAAAAATTTTTAAAGGAACAGAACACAAGTTACATGCAGGCCCTTTAAGGGAATCAATACACAAGTTTTCCTGAGAATAAGATGAACTGAATTCACAAGTGTAACAGCCACTCTGTCTTTGGGATCATTGGATGAGGATCTCCAGACAACCAAGACTGAAATCCATTCTGACCTATTCTGTGTAAGCTGCCTGAATTTAACCCCTCCACACCCTCAGCAGCACAGGCAGAAAAAAAAGAAAAGATGGGTAGGTGCTCTGGCTTAAGGGCTACAGAAAAAATTTAGGCAGACATTACATGCAGTTTTCACTGACAGGTGGACTTTGGCAAAATGTCATTCGGGGCTAATTAACCCAAGCAGCCATCTCTGCCTCTTACGTGAGCACCAGTCCCTACCCCAGGGCAGTCTGAAGCTTATGACAGCAGAGGTCTGATACCTGCACCCAACACTGTCCTGGGGGCGGCCTGGTCTCCATCAGAGACAGCACCAAAGGAGAAATATAGATTTTTACTGTGATGGTTTTGGTTGAGGTAGAGTTAATTTTCTTCACAGTATGGGGCTGGTGTAAATTTGTGCTGAACACAGGGATAATAATACAGAAATATTTTTGTTATTGCTGAGTAGAGCTCACACAGAGCCAAGGCATTTTCTGCTTTTCATGCTGCCATGCTGGCAAGGAAGTTGGGGGTGCATGGGAGATTGGGAGGAGACACAGCCAGAATGGGTGACCCAAACTGACCAAAGAGATACTCCATACCATATGACATCATGCTCAGTATATAAAGTGAGGACAAGAAGGAGGAAGATGGAGATATTTGGAGTGGTGTTGTTTGTCTTCCCTAGTAGGCATTGTGCATGATGAGGCCCTGCTCTCCTGGAGATGCTTGAACACTTCCTGCCCATGGGAAGCAGTGAATTAATTCCTTGTTTTGTTTTGCTTGTGTGCATGGCTTTTGCTTTCCTTATTAAATTGTCTTTGTCTCAACCCTTGAGTTTTTCTAGCTGTTACCCTTCCAATTCTCTCCCTGATCTTGCTGGCAGGGGAGTGAGTGCATGGGTGCATGGGGCTTGGTGTCTGGCTGGAGCTAAACTACAATGTGTAATTAAATGTCCAACTTGTACTGCTCCTAGAATGACTCTTGGTGACAGCTTACTCTCCATGAGAACAAGAAGCCAATTCTCAAGATTACAAACCTGTGTATATAAAATCTGCAGCAAAAAGGGAGCAACTCTTGCAAATGCCTATATCCAAAGCTCAGACTCTACAAGGAGTTTGTCCATGTAATTAATATTATAGTTGCAGCTGTATTCCAAATGGACATGACTGAAACAAGGACTATAGAGCTTCTTTTTTTAATTACCAAGATTACATTTGATAACCGAACTATAGCTGCATTTTAACAGATATCAGGGTTTGCTTCAATTAAGCTAGTTTCTCTAAACTTCTCCTATGTTGTAATGAACTAGATATCTCTATAGAAATATTAATTACTTCCTACATCAAAAAAATTTCAGGGCTTAAATTTTCGTTACTTACAACTTCCAACAGTCCCATCTCAGCTTTTAGAGATAATGGAATATGACAAGTACACAGGCAGCTTAAGCAAAGCAAACGAATAAAAAACTCCCTGGACATTACAATAAAAGTCTGCTCTACCGTATCAAATCCCTATAGACACCTAAATTGAAAGTAATAACAAGATTTTTACTTGTCACACAAGCCACAGACTGATTAAACTACCCACAAGGTAGCTAACCAAATAGCACAACTTTGTTGAGGTCTTTTTGTACATTGAATACAAATTCTTTAAAGCTAATCCTATTCCTTTCTTGGTTCATTTTTCTAGTATAGCTCACTTTTTATAAGCCATCAAACCACTTCATTCACTTCTGTGAGACTTTGAGACAGAACATCCATCTTGTTCAGTGACAACCAAGAAGGTTACCTAGCAGCACAGCCTGTAGGACTACTGATAATACATCAGCTGCAACCATTACTGTCTTTTTTTTCCATACAAGGATTATAGACTTTGGTTCATTTTTCTAGTATAGCTCACTTTTTATAAGCCATCAAACCACTTCATTCACTTCTGTGAGACTTTGAGACAGAACATCCATCTTGTTCAGTGACAACCAAGAAGGTTACCTAGCAGCACAGCCTGTAGGACTACTGATAATACATCAGCTGCAACCATTACTGTCTTTTTTTTCCATACAAGGATTATAGACTAACATATTCTTAAATACAGTCACGGTGTGTTTTCCTCTGTCCTCAGAACTAACTACATCTTTCAAGTAGAAATAGAAAAGTTATATCTAATCTTAACAGGAACATACATATCAAAACCCTTCAGCTGTAAAACTTCAGAATCAGGCTTTTGATTTTTAGTAAATGAAAAGAGCAAAATTACAAACAAACAAATGAATCAAACTGCCCCACACTACAATAAACAAACCCCTCTAATCTCCTTACAAGAAGTAACAATACCTTTTCCTAATAGCTTACCCTTTGAAGTAAGTAACCACCAACTCTTAATGAAATACCCTTAGTAGGTTTCTGTCACTTGCCTCTCTTATTCTCATCAAACAGATTAAGTTATCTATTTAAGGTGGTTTGTTGCACATTGCCACTTAGAAAAAAAAGAGAAACATTAAACCAAGGCATTTTGTGTACTTAATCTACTGTTTTGTTCTCTCTATACTAAAAGGTAATGTAGATTAGAATATACATGTAAAACATATGGTATGTGCTTTGATTGTGATGAAAAAGCTTTGCTATTTTAATTACTGTAACATTCCTATATAAATATGTTAATGGATTAAAGTGCTTCAGTTTTAAAGAACCTCTAAAGCACTGATACTTTTCTTACAAGCTCTGCTGCTTCTACAGAATTCATAATGCACTTTGCCAGTTTATCATCCAATACAAGTGTACAAGCTCAAGAATACAAGTGGAACTGAAAAGGAAAAACTACTTAATTCTGTTATTTGCCATCTTCTGGTGGTTGAAACCCCATGACAGGGAAAGCTGAACTTTGTGTAAAGTCAAGTTGCAAGAGCTGTAGCTTACAAACCTGCTAAACTAATGTCAAGCAATATTTAATATGCAGTGTTACAAACTATTAGGCCAAAAGATGCTTATTCGTGGCTCAGCAGTACTTTCTCCAAGGCTGAGACAAATAATCAGGGTGAATTTGTTTCTGCTGAGTTAAGTTTGCCCATGCTCATGAGTCAATGAGTTGTCTGACTGACACCAAGGAAGTGATTAAGGTACCTCAGATGCTTTCGGTGAAGCAGGTGCTGTTAGTAATCCATGTGTCAGAGGTAAGAAAAGCACTGCATCTGCTCTGGGTGTCAGGGTAGTAAGCTAAGTGGATTTTTTTTCCTGGTTCTCTTCTATGAGCTAGCAGGACACAAACATTTGTCTTTCATAGACATTGCTGTACGCATAAATTATGTAGAGTGAAAGAAACAAAGGATTTTTTTCTCATGGGGGCTCAAGTCAAGTGTGAGCTCCTCTTTTGTGGCTAGAAAAGCTGTGATTCACTTGTTTTTCTTATTCTACCTTGTACTAAGGAAGCTATTGGACTGCTGTGATAGACTGGAAGATGAAAGATGTAACTGAAGCTGTACTCAAAAGGACAAGGGAAAACCAAAGAGGCCCTGACTACAGGTATCAAAACCAAAGCTTACAAATATAAAAATAGTTCTGAGAAAGCTTTTCTACACATCAACTTTCTTTTAATGTAAGCTGTATTTATGATTATGTGGCTATGTTGTGATTTTTCTGGTGTCTACCTCTCTCGAACTAGGGCACTACAGTACCCTTGTTCTGGATCAACCAGAGCACCAGTCCCTGGTTTCTCATACTTCATGATAAATACTGGCTGTGCTTGTGGCAGAGAGAAATGCCATGTGATGGGATAAATCCCAAGCCTGGTGGAGTGATGTTCATTTGGACAGTAATTTTCTTAGCTGTTCTAGCAGAGGCTTTTCTTTTAGGTAAGTGCTCAGCCTTTCTTAGAGAACTGCTGAAGAAGAGAAGAGAATAGGAAAATGGATAAACACCTAGCAGGAACACAGTGATTATCCTGCAGTGTGTTCTTAGCATCTTAGGTGTAGTTTTCGATTAAGGCTTTTATTAAAACAACAATGTTTTTTTCTTAAAGCAGTATTTACTCTATACCTCAATTTTGTCAGGCATTTTGTCAGGAGGAAGTACTCTTTGTTACGTTCCTTGCATATGAACAGATCGAATCCCTCTCTTTTCTTTCCTTGTATAATTAACATATGTGCCTCTATGGAAAAATTAATGTTGTATTTCTCTTCTCCACTAAACTTAGAATTAATGTTATAGTTTGAAGTGTAAATAGGACTTTTGCTAGCCTGGAAATGTAAGGTGTTTCATTGTGCTTTGGGGAGTCATGTTTATGGAGAGAAAGTGTATAGCTAGTAATGATGCCAAAAAAATCATGCAGGACTCTTTCAAGATAATAGAATTTAGCCATGTTAATGATAACTGTAACATGAATGCAATCCATTTTTATTCCCTTACTTGGTGCAGTGAAGTTTACACAGAAGTGGTCTCTGGAATGTAATTATGCAGAATTAGTGATCTGAATACCATGATTTTGTAATAGGTTTGCCTTGTTTGTATTTAACTACAGTCTAATTAGTATTAATCTGATTTCTGAAGTTGTTCTTCTACTGTAGTTTTTTCTTTCCACTTATCTTCAAGTCTCAACTCTGAAAGTCCACATCTAGTTCAGGTATTACAGAAAGAACAATATGTAATAGGTCACAGTACACTCAGTCCTAATTTCTTGGTAGGTAACCTCCATGTGAAGGATTGTGCTGGCAACTTACCAAAATTTTAAGGACTACATCGAACTTGTGATAAAGAAACTGTACAATAGCATTTATTGTGCCTTCCTTATTAGATGAACGGTTGTTGCTTGTTTTAGTCTCACGAACAACAGAAGCATGAAATTTAGCTTTGCCCATGACTGATTCCTTGTGTTGCAGGTCCAGCCAATCTTTTCTCAAACAGATTTCAAGAGAAGTCCTGGGGAATTGTCAACATCAGTTACAGTCATGCAGAGTCTGATCCTATAATTGGATGCTACTTTGTTCCTTTCTGTAAAACTTTGGGATTGCTCAGGTCCATGAAGAGGCAATTTGATGTTAGATTTGGGAAGAATTACTGTACAGACTTATTTAGGACCAAATTTTGTATTAAATGCTTTTTCTTTGATTATTTTTCCTTTGTCCAGAGAGCATTCTAGTATAAGACAAACATGTTGAGTTAGAGACGTATTATACTTCCTTTTATCTTTCAAAAGTTTATTCCACTATGAATTCAGAAATCAGGTTTATAGCAATTATCACTTACAGGTACTACAGCATGCCTAGAAGATCTGGTTGCCATATATTACCTTCTTACTAGTTCATAAATATGTAACTGTGAACTTAATAATTTTGGAAGTACTTCTGGACAGGAGCATAGACTTGTTCCCTTTCTATGGCTGCCTACCATAGCATTTGTTACTAATGACTCTCCTTTTGCTATTTTAATTACTGTTGCCAGTTTTCCATCATCAACTAAAACTTGTTGGGTTTTGAGCATATACAGAACTTGAGTTTTGCTTTTGTGTTGTAGTCAGGCCATCATTTGCCACACTGTGATGAGATACCACCTGGCAGAAAAGACTACTGCTTGGGTTCCCCTTATTAGAATTAGTGTTTTATTTACGGGACTGTTAGACCTATTGCTTAAATACAGGTGCTACAGCTGACAGACCTTATGCCTGTGGTTATAATGCACATGTTTCATATATAGTCTGAGCCTGGTTACATTATATTACAGGTTCAGCCCTACCTGATGCTAAATCAGGGAGTTCAGAGTTGTATAAAGAAGCCTGATGTTTCAATGCTAACAACTAGGAGCTTTGGGAGGCCAAAATTATGACTGGAGTCCTGTCTCTGTATGCCGTGTGAGACTAATTTTTCTAGTTAGCTTCCTAGGTAGCTTGTGACTGAACCAGAGAGCTGAGAATGTGGGAAAATTAAAGAAAAGGAAACCAAGGCATTAAAACTAAGAAAGAATGAGTTTATAAAGGTGCTACTGAAGTGCTAGGTTCCCATTTTGTATGTAATTACAGTTTGTATCATTTTTCCATATATGACTAGGAGGAGATAATGCAGGATATCTCGAGCAAATGTGGTTGGCCACTTGCATTTATTTCAGCAGAGCTCTGTATGAACACAGTGACTGGCAGACAAAAGCTGAGTTAACAAGTTATGGTCCTCAGTATGCAGGGCACATTGGTGTGAATACCTAAACTGAATAAAAATCAGCAAAAACTGGCTGAAGTGCAAATCTCTTGCTAATAACCTGGCTTTTGTTTTGATGTGGCATATAAATTAGCATAACATAGCAGCACACAACTAATGGCAATTTTTTATTCATTTAGCTTGTTAGCAGAATAGCGTTTGGGGTTTTTTTACTTTGACTCACTTCCACCCGTGGGAACTGTAAGGGGAAGATAGAAGAGCTTTCTGAAAACCACAAGAGCTTAGCTGGCCTGCTGATGTTGAACCAACCACCTCTTTCCAGCTGCATTGTTAAAGCCGTGCTGTTGGAGAGGATGCGCTGATTTTGGGGAGAGTCGAGAGTGAAGGATGCTCAGCACCTGTGGGCGAGCAGGGACTTCCAGGGTTTTATCGCCGGGCGAGCGCAGCAGGGACCCTCGGTGGTACGCGCGCTGGGCGGTTATTTAGGCAGGGAAAGAAGGAATACCGGGGGCAGGACAGAGAACCGCGTCTCCCTCCGGAAAAGGAAACAAGAGGGGCACAAGCAGCGGCCGCAGGACGGAGCGCGCC
>NW_008659928.1:0-2603 GCF_000695815.1 Acanthisitta chloris
GCGGATCTTCCTTTTCCGTCACCTCCGAGACATCCGTGACCTTGTGCCGTCACGCAGTAAAAACCCTGCGGGAACTTCATGTGTGCAGACTCCGGCGAGGCTCTCGTGCTCCCTCTTTGCTCTCCCCACCTGAAGTGGAGGCGTTCGGGCACGTCGGGGGACAGAGCCGTGTGTGACGGTGACACTTAGCACCATGCTGGCTCCGGGTGCGTCACTCCTGCTGCTCCTGGTGCCAAGGGGTCAGGAGGTTGCCGAGGAGCGCCGCTGCTTCCCTGCTGTGCTGCCAGCCATGTGCTGGCTGGGATAGGCAGCCTGGAGCTGACTTTGTGAGCTTAGCTTTGGCATAAGTACATCCAACATCCTGCACTGCTGTTGGAAAGCAGATAACTCTATCCCTTGTGGCATTGTGGTCTCCAGAGATGGGTGCACACACCTCCTCTCCAGCACACAGCCCTGATGGAGGACTGCCTGGGGAGAGGTTTTGACACAAGTGTTTCACAAGTGGAACTGCTAAAAGTGTTATTTAAAGCTCTGGGAACCTCCGAAGGGACGGGATGGCTGTGAGCATGGACGATGACGTTCCCCTTATCCTCACCCTGGATGACAGTGGGAGCACTGCCTCAGCCCCTCTGGATGACCTGGATCGGGAGGAGCTGCCTAATGAAAGTAAGATCCCTTTGTCATCCCCTGCCTTCTGCGATGTTTGTCTCTGGTGGCTGCTCTTTCTGGTGCACCTGAAACCCTCAGAGCTGCCACTCAGACTCGGGGCTGCCTGAGAAAATCAGAACAAGAAGTTTCTTGTTGCTTGTTTGCTCACAGCTTGGTGTGACACTGAGTGGGTGGAGGGCACTGGCTGGACAGGTCCTACTGATGCTGTTTCCAACATACATCGTTGTGGTTTTTTTGTGACCTCGTTGTCCTTAATCCCAAGTCCTTTCCTATATGTTGTCCCAGAGCATCCCCTTCCCTTGGCACGGTCCCACAGTGCTGTACCACTGGCCCAAGCTGCCAGGGCAGCAGCTGCAGTTACCTCATGTAGCATTTTCCTAGTGCTACAAAACATCTGTGCTTCGTGGCTGTTGTTCTGCCTATTTCTAGTTTGCATTCTGATTTTAGCAATAAGAAAAGTGATACAAGTCGATAAATCCTTTTAGCATCTTTATTGTGTTCTTACCAAACAGCCTGGAGTGCTTTAGGCAATAGATTCATGCTCTTGTTGGCCTCATATGTTGAGTGGGGCAGAGGTAGCCTGTGAGTGTTGGAGAGGGAAAACAAGAGCCACCATCCCTCAGAAGCTTTGCTTTCTCTTCAGTGTCTCTTCATTAAAGCCTTCACCCTGCAGCAGGTTGGATAGGGACAGCAGATGTGTCTGAGCATGTTCAGGGAGTTTCTGGTTTGTGTTACCCTCACTGAATGTCTCTCAGTAGTTTTGTTCAGCACAGTCCTGTGACTTCCAGTTGACATTGCAGGTGCACACACAGGTCTTGTGATCCTGTTCCAGCCCTTGCTGCCATAAGCTGAACATTTGTAACAAATCATCTTCTGGCCTGGCCTCCCTTTTTTTCCACATTATTCCTCTGTGCCATACTGCTCTGTGCCTCGAATTTGATTCCCTCTTGCAAATTAAGGCTTCCCTTAATTTTCTCCTTCTGTGACTTCCTGAGCCATGAGTTAAGTTTTTGAACAATCAAGATTCTTCCTCCCTCCCCCTTCTCTCCCACCCCTGCAATACACATCCATGGCTAAATTGCCCACTTGACTTTCTCTAAGCTTTGCTGCATCCCTGCTCTATCCCATCTGTTTGTCTTTTAAAGTTTAGCTCTCTATTTTTAAGTTAAATAGAAGAAAGAATGCTTCCTCCATCCACTGGGATATTTATAGGATTTCTTGTGACTAATTTTAATCACTCCTCTCTCCTCTCTTTCTCCCCCTCACCTCCTTTCAAAGAAGAAGTTGTGTGAGGCTTATCATTTGCTTAAAGCCCACATGACTGTGTTAAAGCACAGGCATGAGAATGAATGTATTAATAAATAAGAATACTCCACAATCTGCTTCCCTTGAAATACAGGAAAGTTGTTTAGGAACCAATTTTGTGCTGCTTAAAAGATCACTGTGTGGTTTTTGAGAACTCATTTCCTGGAGTTCTCTGAATGAAGTGTCCCTTCTTTTGCTCTGTGTTTTAATTGCTGTTAAAGTTGGATTTGCAGCAAAAAATATAAAGCTTATTCTATGCAAGTGATATGGAATGATACAGAGCCTTCTGGAGTCAGGGTGGGATGAAGGATTAGAAGGGGAATGCTGGCACCAACAACTTGAAAGGCACAGAGTTTATCTCTGGGAAGCTTAAATGAGTGAGTGAGCACACTAACACCATCACTGACTAAAGTAAGCTGGTTTGAAACCCAGGATGTGTAGCTCAGCTTTCCTCTTGGCCTGCACAGAAAATCTGCTGTGAAATGCACAAAAGTTGTGTCTCAGGGAGGCTCTGAGGTATCAACTGTGTCCTCTCTGCTCTGCCTCCCCTTCACTGCTGAGGACTGAAATGGCATTAACTGAACTGTGTAATGTCATGTTTTCAGTCAGAGGCTTGTCTTTTCGAGGGG
>NW_008659928.1:2624-49237 GCF_000695815.1 Acanthisitta chloris
GAGAGGGAGAGCCTGCCAGGGTGATGATGAGGACATGGGGACAGGGAAGGTCAGGAGGCTGTTTCCTTCTGGTTGTGGCTTCCTTTTGACTAAACTCTCATAGTGGAATATACAGCCAGAACTGGGGGGAATAGCTCACTCATTCCTGTGCTTGACCATCATCAACTCCTAGGGATTTAATGGCAAGTTAAACACAAAGCTTTTATTGAAGTGTGTTCCCAGAGCAGACTGTGTGCAGTGAAGGACCTAGTGTCCTCTTCCAGATGACATTGAGGGAAAGATAAAGTGGCTGTAACTGCCCTTTGTTAAATCATGTGTTTGAGGTTGATAATAATTGTTTCACTCTTGTTTTTGCTTTGCTGAATCCATGATCTTCTAAAAAGTGTAATCCTTATTCCAGCCTGTCACAAGTCTCTCCAAGTGCTGTGTACCTGTGTGGCTTCAGTGTATCAGTTCTTAGGTTTTTAAGGAACTTCTTGTGCTGTTAAAAGAAAGCAGTCTTGGTGTATGTTGTAGCCTTTGTTAACAGTCAGGTCCTTGAGTAAATGAATTTGTAGTTTAGGACTCTTGGTGTTGATTGTCTGGAAATGCAGGCAAGTTTCTGGGTTGAAATAAGTAGAAACAGGGTTTCCTGAAAACAAACCTGCAGCAGATGTAAAAAGCAAGGACTGAAGTGCAGGAGTGAATTCCTTTGCAGACCTTGCAGGAGAGCTCTCTCCTGGGTAAGTGGATGTCTTGGGGTTAGAGTAAAAAAAAAGCTAAAAGAGAAAACTGTGTGCAAAATCACATTCTTAAAGAAAATGTCCAGCTGGAAAAATTAATTTCCCAAACCATCCAGCTCTTAAGCACTTAATGGGAGAAAATACTTGCATGGGAAGGAATATTAAACCTCTGCCTTACTTGGGCTTGTGCCGGGATACACAACTTCCAGGGACCTCCTATTTCCAGCTGCCACAAAGGGTCAGAGTCCTGCAAAGGTGGCAGGAATTTAGACCACATCCAGAAAAATGTGGTCCTGGTGGTTTTCTGATGGCACTGTGTGTAGGACTGTGGTCTTGGGTAATTGTTCTTTCCAGCTCCAGCAGCTGAAGGAGACAGGGAGAAGCTCTTTCATCCCCTGAATCCTCACTAATGACTGTGACGCTGCCCTTCCGTAGAGCATCTTATCAAGGGAATCTCCGAGTGCTGTACACACTCTAATTAAGCTTCCCAGCACCTGCCTGAGGTGAATGACTAATATGGAACTGATTTTTGTAAAAAGCAAAAAGGGAGATGCAATCCTTGCATGGCCTTTCCCAAAATCATGTACAGAGAGTGATGGGAACTGGCTTTAGTGATTTCCCATCCCTCACCTGAACTCCTGGGAAGCATTCAGAGTTCTCAAAATACCTCCAAGTGCAATGTCTGTTTTCCATCTACAAAGGCAGCATGGATAGCCTTGAAACTCCAGGACAGTGCCTCTCCTTGAGCTGATGGGAAGTATAAGCAATAAATGAGAGCACATTGATTTATCCTGTATTAGATCAGATACAAGATTCTCCTTTGCCTCCTGCATGGAAATTGCTGTAGCCTCAAGTGGAGTTTCAGTGTGTTCAGAGCAGAAAGTACAGCTCTGAGTGTTGTACAGGGAACAATGGGATATTGTCTGTTTCCCCACACAATGGATGATGGCAAGGGGAAGAAGTCATCTTTCAACTCTGGGTTTTTACAAGAAAGCAACTGCATCTGTTATTGAGGGAAAAAATAATTACTGGGGAGATGGGGGAGCAACTGCACCAGCCAAGTGCGATATTTTCTAGAAGGATTGTTGGAAAATGGGAAGTTATAACTTCAAATGGGGTTTCAACTGAGCCTTTGCAATCTCAGTTTCTGCTGCCTGAGGAGTAAATTGTCAGGAAAACTAGAGCCAGCCTGGTCTTTGGGGCAGAAGGAGAATTGTTGACATGTGTGTCCCAGTGTCTGTGCACTGCTGGGAAGGAGCAGGTGGCCCAAAGTGTGTAAAGAAAACAAGATTTCACTGTTGGTGAGGTTGGAGGAGCTGCCCCAGGTGTGCTTGGTGAGGAGTGTGGGTGAGGAAAGCTCCTGAGGCTGTTGGTTGTGCCTGTAAAACAGTGTGTTGTGTGCTGTGCTTCCCAGAGTGCTGGAGGATGGATATCCTCTGCCCTTGCCTTGGGTCTGCACTGTTCCCAGATGGAATGTGTGAAGGGGCTTGCAGCAAAGCTGTTCTTTTTGGAATGGTGTGGTGACTCATGATGTTTCTGAACCTAGTTTAATTACAACTTTTATGAATGTTGTATACACCAAAGTTATTTGTTTTAAAATTCCTTTACTAACCCCCAGTAGACACATTGAGGATGGCCCACAATTGGGGCAGTTAATGTTGTTCTTCTGAAGCATGTGGACTGCCTGGATCCTGATGTCTTCAGTGACCAATGCAACCTGAAGTGATACAGATCTCTTCTGTGTTGGACCTGGTTCCAGAGCTTGTTTATGTCAGCAGTGAGGGAGCAAATCTGTCCACATAGTCCACAGCTTCAGCTGATCATGAAATCACCTCAGAGAACCACAGGATGGTTTGGGTTGAAAGGGATCTGAAAGACCATCTCATTCCAACCCCTCTGCCATGGGCAAGGGACACCTTCTGCTAGCCCAGGTTGCCCCAAGCCCCATTCAACCTGATCTTGAACACTTCCAGGGATGGGGCAGCCACAACTTCTCTGGGCAACCTGTGCCAGTGCCTCATCACCCTCACAGCAAAGAATTTCTTCTCCATGTCCTATCTAACCCTGTTCTGTCAGTGTGGAGCTTGTCCAAAGTCAGTAGTCAATGAGTCCCTGCTCCTTAGATGTCCCTATTGCCTTCTTCGTACTGCTGCTTCCTTTAGTGCTGTTCATGAATGAAAGAGATTTCCAGGTGTAAACCAAGTGTACAATTCCTGGTGGGCTGAGGGAACAGAGAACAAATCTCTGCCCTTTGGGGAAATGCTACAACCACACAAACTCTTAGTAGCTGTGCTTCTTGAGGAACCACTTTGGCTGCTGTGGATGCATTCTGGCTTTGCTACCTGTGGAGGAAAAGAGGCATTTTAAAAGTGAGCCATCTGGTTGATCTGATAAATCCTTCAGGATCTGTAGGTTTTGATCCTTGCGTGACAGTAAGGATTTTGAAGATGGTTATTTGGACTGGGGCAGTAGTTATGAAACGCTGTAGCTAATTAAGATGAAGAAATAGAGGACAAAGGAACGAGCAACAGCTTGCAATGGAGCTGGCAGATCCCAAGATTTCTGACAGCCAGACTCTTAACTAGCCTGCTGGATTATCTGGTGGCTTCCTTGGATGCTGTGCAGGATATTTCCTCACGTCATGGCTCCTAGTTCTACCGATTTGCCTTTAATTAGTTCCAGTAGCAGTTTCTGCTGCTGCCTTTAGAGGTGAAGCATGGCCAGAGCACAGGACTGGGATCTCATTTTGGGAAACAATCCAGTTCTGCTGTTGGAGCAGCTCCTCCTTTCACCTGAGGTAAGTCAGTCGACATCACTGTGGGTAACAGTCTCACCTGGAAAGCACAGATTACACCTGGTATGGAAGTGGACAGACAGGTAGGCTTCATTCCTTTGTTATGAGCAGGTGCTGTTTGGCATTGCTGTGCATGAGTTGTTTCTCTAAGTATGTACCTGCTTAAAATTTATAGAGAGAGGAATTTTTTCCAAAGCACAAGTGATAATTCCATGCTGGATTGCTGTTTATGCCTCTGAAAGTCTCATTTCTCCGACCTAACAGCCTTGCATTCTGCCAGGACTTCTCTAATCCTTTCCTGGCCTAGATGACTTATAATGAATGTTTTAAGCAAGCAAAGTGAAGCAAAATTGCCTCTGAGATGAGTGAGGGGTGAAAATCTTGGAAAGGGAAATGAACACCCAAAACATAAGGAGATTATTGTTTTCTCCTTCAGTACAATTCGTTTCCCTGGGTGATGAGCTCTGTAAACTCAGAGAAAGGAGGGAAATGCTGGTTTTTAGATGTTTGGTATCTTTTGATATGATGTTAGAAATAGTGAAAGATGTGTTTCTGCTCTGTATCATCCTCTGGAATTTCACTTGTCCTGAGAATTCAGGTTTTAAGGCAGGACTGTGCTTAAATACTTGCCATATGGCAAGGGCAGAGCTGGTACCTTTCATTCAGGAGAAACAGCATTGTATTGTCCAAAACTCAAAAGCATTTGTATGGAGACATTCCCAACGTGGCTCTGTGAACGTGTTGCCTATAGAGGAGCCACCACGAGCACAGTGAAGTACCAGGAGGTATCACAGGCTGCAGTTATCGTGGGTAATTTTTCCGAGCCTTCCTTGTTTTCTGAGCTCTGCAGGAGAGTGGTTTGCACAATGCACACATTGTGTGTCTCACAGTAGGATGCTCTGTCAAACAGAATCTCTGCACTGTTGACTCTTTCGAGCAGTGTAAAAGGGAAAAATTCTTAGTGATTTTGTCTTGAATGCTCCATGCTGTGCAAAGCTGAGCTGGTAACGGTGTCTGCAAGGTACAGGAGACTTGGGTTAGTGTTCCATTATCCTGCAGTCAAATGGGTCTTCCTCCTTTGTGATCTCCCGGGATAAGGATCATGTTGCCTGCATGCTCACTGTATGTTAGGGAGGATCCTGCAGAGCCTGGAAGCTCCTCACTCCCTTTATGAAGACAGGAGTAAGGACTGTGATGCTGTGAGGGGAGGGAGCCTGTGCCCTTTGTGTGTCCGTTCTCCAGCACACAGCTCACATCTTTTTGGGGTGAGAGCAGAACAGGCTAGTCCAAGTGTTTTATCCCTGAGCTGATTGCTTTCATTGGAAGAAGTGGGATGAGGGCATGTGCCATGGCATCAGAGGGCTCTGCTTTTCGAACAGGTGGTCCTGGAGCTATAAATGATGTTAAGGAGTTTGAAAGTGTTCAAGCTGCAGTTTTAAATCGACAACTTTCCAGCTCTAACCGGTCACTCCTCAGCCACCGCAGCTGACTTGGGAACATTTGGCTCAGGAAGCGGAACGCCAGTTGGAAACAAATAGTGATTAGTTTTTTCATGGCTTCCCAGGGAACGCATCAGTTTGTTCGCTTTCCTCCTCATTTTTGTGATTCCTGTGGATTTTTAAGGCACTGTAGATGCAGGATGTTCAGTTTAGCCAAGCTTGCTTACTGGCAGATTAAAATGAGCAAAGGCTGAGCACGCTGAGTTCACTCATCATAACCAATATGATGCTTCTCAGAACTTCCTTTGCCCTTGGTATCTTCACCGAGGAATCCTGCCTGCTGCCGTCAGCCCCCCTGCGTTGAAATCCCATTTTACCCATTTGAATGCTGTAAGAAGTGCTGTATAAACTAAACAGGAGCATCTGTGAAGTGGTTAGAGTTGTTGTTGATTGCCTTTTCCTTATTGCCTTCAGGGGATTTAAGCTTGAATTTGCTGGAAGTAGAATTTATGAGCCAGAACGCTCCATTTCTGATCCTTAAGCTGGGAAAAGTGCAGTGAATTTGATCTCTTTCTCTTGCCTCCCCTGTCTCTGGCGTTTGATCTGGACCTCGCCAGGCTCTCTCTGTGTCTTTAGCATAATTGCTTTTTGCATGTGGAGGAGATGCCTGGTTTTTACACGGCTGCTTTCTTCATGGAGAGCTGTAGGAGCAGCTTTAGGGTTTCATCCATCTGCTCCTAGTGAGCAGTGCCGCAGGAAACTCGTGCACCTGCACTTCATCTGGGAGAGAGGGAGGCAGGAAAGGTGTGTTGGTGTTAATCCACCACAGCACTGTGGGGTTGGTGAAAGATCCTGAGGATGACAGGAGCAGACTGCTGTGATTTGAATCATAGTGTGGGGGTTTGAAGCATCCAGTGCTGCTTTTATAATCATGATCTGGTGGTGTCTGTTTGGAACAAAAGGTTTTTCTTTTCCTGCTTGTGTGTGGGGAATAAAATTTAGGATGTATCTCTGCACAGCTGTGTTAGACCCTCTGATTCTGTGGGGCTGGGCACCTTAGCTGCTCTCTTGTGTTTCCTATGTAACATCTGTGTGTCCTTATTGTTACCTGTGAATGTCTGATCATCTGTATTTTATTCCAACTCTGTATCTCTGAGAATGCTTTCACTATCCCAAATGGATTTGGGAAAGTTTATGGCTCAAAAGCAATGTGGCCTGCTAAAAGATTTCACTAGAATGCACAAATATGTTCCTACTCTTCATTAACCACATGAAGAAATGCCTGTAGAATTCAGGCTAAGTGATCAGTCATGAATTGGGAGCACTGAAAACTCCCCATAGTCACATTGGACTGGTGAGCTGGCTGTGTCATTTATGGGATAACCAGCTGTGGTTATCCTAGGAAGGATCCTGTGTATCCTAGGAAGGGATGCCATCCTTGTCACTGCTGGCTGTAGTCATGGGGCTCCAGAGGAAGAGTGTAAGGACAGAAGTTTTGGCTGGTACAATATTTCTCCACTCTGTCCTTTTTTTCCATGCCATGGTCACCCTGGCTGGAGGGGATCTGTGCCTGGAGAGAAGCACAAGAGCTGTGATATAATCCATCTTGTAAATGCAGCATTCCCACCACATAAACCAGCAGTGTCCAGCTGGTTAGGTAGTAGTGAGTCCCTGCTGCTGTTTGTTGCCCATCTCCTTTTTTTACATGGAGCTGAGGGGAACGTTGCTTCTCCAGGGTGCTGAGTGACCAGAAGTGCTGGAAGGGTGATTGAAGAGAGGAGCACTTGCTGAGAGTGGTTTGCTCTGTGGCCCTGCCTTGCTGTCTGCAAGTCAAATTAAATGTCCTGCTTTTTCTGGACTGCTGGTGGGTGCAAACAAGTGACCCCTTGGGCCTTTCAGTGGGAATAATTGTTAGAGAAGGTATGTAGGTCATGTTGCCACCCATGCTGGCTCTAGAGTGATCCATGTGTTCATGCTTGGCATGTTTCTAGTGACTTTGCTGCAACTCATCCAAGGTCCAAGAGGTCTGAAGGTAGCTTCAGTAACTGTTGGTTGAAGCTGGAGAAATTCAGACAAGGAATAAAGGATGTATTTGGCGCCGTGGTTAAAGTTTGAAACCATAAGAGTCAGAGAGGGTTCTGCAGTGCTGGAAGACTTTTGAAGTCAAAGTTGTCTTTTTTCTGAAGATGTGGTTCTCTAGGAGGGCTGTAGGACTTGAAGTAAGGACCAGTTGAAGGAAAACTCTCTGGCAGCTGTTTTGCAGATGTCAAACTAATGGTTTAACTCCTTCCTCTGGAGCCATTACATGTAACCTCCAGTTCCTGCCAGCAGCAGATTCCACCAAATGTGCAGAAGCCTTTTTTCCTTAATGTAGAACAGTTCCACGGCACTAGAGGCTGTAGTTTTTCTGATTCCTTTACACGTGTCTTCCTCTGAAGTTGGCAGCTTCTCTTTCCTGGCTGAACAATGAGGCAGAGGAGATGTGGCAGTGTTGTATTTCAAAAGAACCAGTGTGGTGTAGCCTTGTTCAACACCACAAAACGCAATTACCTACTTCTTACCACTGTACCACAACAAATAACTCTTAACTGGTCTCAGCCGGTCGTGGTAAGATGTTAGTGTTTTGCTGTGATATTGCTATTTAACTATATTTTTGTCTTTTCCTTGCTAACACTTTAGGGCAAAACAATCAGTAAGGCACATACCTTATTAATGCCTTCTTCATTCTAGTCCTGCTCTGGTGCTGGGTGGCCTGACAGGAGGTTTGTTGCCAAACTAATACTGGTTTCTCCCATAAGGGAAGTGCTTCCTCTTTGCTTCCCACTGCTATCTCTGACTTCCCTGGAGAGCTGCCGGCGGCTGGAAGTGGCAGTCAGACCTGGCAGCACTCTGCTTCCCTGAAAAAGGCCAGATTGCAGCTTAATCAAACATCTTTCCAAACTGCATCAAGGAAATCCAAAGGCTCTGCCTTGGGAGAATTGAAATGAGGAACGTGCTCTTAAACTGCTGACACTGTGTTGTTAGCAAGGCTTAAAGCAGTTCTTTAGCATGTTCAAAGCAGGAGGCACTGGTTTCCCTTTTAGGAACAAAAAGAGGAAATTCCTTCATGTAACAGGATGTGTTAAAGAAATGCTATAGCTGAAGAATTCTGATATTGTCTCTTTCACTTTCTGTTGCTTCCTCAAAAATTATGAATTAGAAATGTGTGTGTGTATTTCAGGTCTGGCCTCTCTCATGAGCCAGAGCCTCAGGCAGAGCTTGTCTCTTGTATTTTTCCTTTCGCTTTTTGGTTGGGTTCAGCAAAAACTTTCTATTTCAACTGTTTTTTTCCATTGATTAGTTGTTTCATAGAGCCCTTCAATGACTCAGATATTTAATTCCAGTTATAATTTGATCTCAGTGTGTGTAAAGCCTTTGTTGCTGTGATACGATCGGACTGATGAGATTATGGAGCATATTGGCTGCCAAAAGGATGGGGAATGTAAGGTTGTAGGTGATCCTTCTGTTGTGGCTTTGGCTTCTCCTTTATGTGGTGTGGAAGTTCATTTGTTAAGATCAGAAATAAAGGATATGAAAACCAGCAGCTATTTGGCTTAACACACAAGCAAGATTCTTAATTGTGGTTTCCTAATGCAACCTTCCCTTTTATGGGAGTTTTACTGATTATAAATGCTTTGGGTTTGACTTTGCAGCTCTGTTAAGAGGCAGCAACTCCTGTGTTACACGGTCTGGGATTGCAGGAGTGCCTGTTTCTGGCTCTCCTTACACTATTTCATGGACTTTCTCATGCAGGAGGATTTAATCCCACATCTGTTAGAAAGCAGCTTTAGGGCTTAGGCAGGGGGGTGGTTTGCATGAGCTGCTGGAAGGCAACACAGCTGGGGAGCAAGCGCTAGTGGGATAGGGAATGTTATCCTTAAGGGATGCAGCTCTGTGGATCAAGGAGTGATCCTGTTCCACTGGTCACTGCTGTAGCAGCTTCTGAGCTGTGTGGTCTGGTGTATGAGTGAGCCACAGGAAGCTTTTAGGGGTCACGGCCAAGTGGTCTCTCCAAGGGTGACAAAGTATCCATCAATTCATATTCAGACACTGAATCCCTTTGCCAACCTAATCATGGATCCCAAATATCCCAAAAAGGAGGGATCTGTCCTCTTGCTGCTACATATTCAGGAGTGAAAATTGTTCCATGATCAAACAGTTCCTGGTCAAGACTTCCCACACAATATTTCAAGAGGAAAAAAAATAACCAAGTCCCAGAGTGACTCAGGGATGAGATCAGAGGAGAGCAGGTGTCCTGGAGAGACAAGGCACTGAGCTGCACAGATGAGGATCTCCAGCCAACATAGCTTGGCTGGTGTAGATGTGTAAAATTAGCCTCATCCTTATTTTCTTAGAAGCCTTTTGCTTTTTTTTCCCCCCTTCTTCCTTACAAATGTCTCTGTTTGGCCCCAGCAGGATGGTGCAGGAAGTGAATGTCCAAGTGAATCATCATGGCTCATCAGCCCCAGTTTCAAAGGGCGAGCGAGTGGCAGAGCAAATGGTTAACTGAACACTGGCTCTGCCCTGCTCAGAGCCAGGGCTGGCTAGAGCCAGGGCTTCTGCTGGGACAAAACAATTTCCTACCGCACTTCAGCTCTTCTGGCATCGTGCTTAGCTTGTGCACCAGGGATTTTACATGTGTGCAGTGCAGATGTTAGCAGGGATGCAGTGGTTCTCTAATTAAACAATGCCAGGCTTAAGCTGTCTTCAATGTAAGAAGCTCGGCAGCACGATTGATAAGAGGCAATGATATATAAAATGTGACTTACCATGCTGAGGGACATCTGCTCATCCTTCACGAGGATTCAGCTCCCTGTGGTGTGGTGATGATAGCACGAAGTGAGCTCATGTTGATGCCGTAGGAACTCGCTGGATTCAAGGCAAGGACAGTCGTCTCATACCACTAACAAGAAGTGGCTACATTCATATTCTTTTAAAAACTTTGCTGTGTTAAACAGGAAGCTGAAGTGACTTTATTTGTTGAGTTTCACAGCAAGTGAGTGCTGTGAGAATACAGTAAGACAAAGAGCCCCGAGGCCTTTGCATATGTTTCTGCTGTGCTGTTGTCTCTAAGGAAGAGCTTGAGTCAGTTACGCTGCCTTGAAATATTCCAAAGTATATTATTTCTCTTGCAACAGAAGGGCTTGGCACTGCTCTCTGTTGGAGATGCCTTTTTTTCCTAGGCAACAAACAGATAGCAAAGTGTTTAGACTTCCCCATAGCTGTTAAATTCCTTCCACAACATCCCCTGAAACAGGATGGGCACTCTGCTATTTTGGGCTGCAGCAATCAGTCCTGTGATGCTCCTGTTGGCACAGCACTGAACTGGCAATCAGGCAGCAAAGGCAGTGATTTCCCTGCCTGTCTTTTTCACCTCTGAGATGTGTGGCCAAGTGCCAGACCAGCTGTGCTTTCCAGGCAGCTTCCAGCTTTTTTTCTCCCGGCTAGGTGAGTCTGGCCTTGAAGAGACAAGTGCACCTGGGTCATGCCTCAGCTTTTGGAAAGGAGCAGTTTCTTATCAGCCCCGTTAGAGCAGGGAGGGAAGATAAGTCCTCTGGAGATGAAGCTACATGGCATGAATGCCCTTGGAAGGGAAAATGTCATCACTGGTGTTGGGATAACGCTAACATACCTGACTGAAATCTTAGGTTTGGGACTGAAGGGCTTGTGTTGGGGAAGAGTAGGCATCTACCTTGTTTCCATATTTCCATGTATTTTTATGGATTTCCATCTTCTGTAGTGAGTGTTATGTGTGGTTCAGCTGATGAAGACTTTCCAGGAGAGAGCAGTGCTTCTGGATGTCTTTGACACATCAATACTGTCCTCTTCTGCAGCCTTGTTCATCCTCAGCACAACCTCAGGGAGCAGAGTTGCTGAGGGAGCTGGAAACTTCAGCCAGCATGAGGATCCTGCACTGGGACAGATCAGGAGGTCCAGGAACCCCAACAGCACCTTTGGTCCTGCTGGGATCTTCCATGGGCTCATGTTTGGTGTTATGCCTGGTTATGTTTCTATTAAACTGAAAGCTTGAGCTCTGTGACTGAGTTTGGGAATTAGGTATAGATACAGTCAAGGTGGAGGGTGTAAGAAACAGAGGTGGTGTGCCAGTGAGGAATGGAAAGCCTGAAAAGAAATGGCTGCAGCTGAATCATTCAGCAGTCATGGTGATGAGGGGCTACAACCGAGTGGATCACAGACTGGTTTGTGTCCTCCCTGCTCCAAAGAGGTTGGAGCCTGCCAGCAGGACCCTCATGCTGGTAGGGTCAGGTTGCACAGCTGTGTGGGCTCTCCCAGAAAACTTGTGAAGCATTTGCTCAGCTCCAGGAAGTCACATTTGCCTTGGACAGCATGTGCTTCTGGAAAAGACAGGAAAAGTTATTACTCCTGTGATAAAACACTGCTGGCAAAGCATTCCCTAATAGGGCTCATGGCTCTTTCTAGGGAAGAAATAATGAGCCTAAAGGTAGGGGTAAGTGCAAGACAGCAGTTCCTGTAAGGTTGCAAGAAGGAAAGAAAGGACAAAGTTGATGCCAGGTTATATTTAATTAAGAAGGAATCCGATGATTAACTGACAATTGGGCCATCTCTTTCCTTGTCCTTCCCCTCCTCTGCCTGGTGCACTGTGGAGTGTCTATCAGCTGGCACATCTCTGGCTAATCTGAGATGGTTACTGGAGCTGCCTCGAACATGTGCCATGGACAACCTGACCTTTCCTGACTGTGGGAGGTAAAGCCTTCCTTACTTTCCTCTCTGGCTGCTCTGGTGACTCCACTTGCAGGGGCCTTGTAAGGCCACATGAATGAAGATGTGTCCTGTCTCCAAAGTTGTGTGTCCTTGGCATTTCTTTTTTTTTTTGCCTTTCAAGGGAATTGCTCACACATGGAA
This sequence comes from Acanthisitta chloris, assembly GCF_000695815.1. NCBI lineage: Eukaryota > Metazoa > Chordata > Aves > Passeriformes > Acanthisittidae > Acanthisitta > Acanthisitta chloris. The sequence continues at coordinate 14,504 of NW_008659928.1, forward strand.
CTCATTAAGGGAATAACGTGCATGTTGCTGTCTTGCACTGACTCCACACGTGATGTATAAACAGTGTGAATGACAGATTTAGCTATGAGAATACTTTTGCTGATTTGAGTCACTTTTCCTGCCTTCACACAGATTGCAGCATTCTGCCATCACAGGTGTATTTGCTAAAATAGCATTATCTGGGCAGGATGGCAGCTAGCAACCAAACCTTCCTGAATCATTTAGGAGAAAGCCCTGGTTAGTCCAGTAAAGGCTTTGGAGTCAGTCGAGTTGTTAATTAGAGAATCTCAGTGTGTTTCAGTGTAAGGCCATAAAAAGTGTGTGCTATCTAGAAAGCAGAACATCTGGCACACAGGCTAATGAGAGCCAGACTGGGGGAGCTCCAAGGCAAATGGAAGAGCTCCCCTGTAGAGTTGGTTTATAACTATGAATTTGTAGGAGGTTACTAGGTTGTTGGATTTTTTTAAATTATTATTTATTAAAATGAGTGCAGACACCAAATATCATGAATTCCAGAGTGATTTCAGTTGGACATATAATATCTGGCTGGGAAGAGTGATTTATCCATGATTCCTGTGGATATTTTCTGTTCCTTATTCCCCTCTTGGTGCTACCCTCGAGATCCCTCGCGGTCGTGAGCTCCTCCAAACGAGAGGAGTTTGTTTGCTCTCTCAGCCCATGGAGAGTTTTTCCTTGCCCTAAGCAGGTAATTTGTTTTGCAAAGGGAGAGGTTTGGGCTCTGGAAAGTTTATGCTCCTTCTCTTTCTTCCTTGTTTTTTTGTTTTTTATTGTAATGATGACATATGGAAACTATTTACACAGGAGCATGCTCCGCTGCACTGAATGGAAATGCTGGAGTCCCGGCAGTCTCGTTCCGGATGCCTTGTGTAAGCAGCCAGCTGGTTTTGCTTTTCCTTTTTTCCCCTCTTTTCTTTTTTTTTTCCCTCCCTCCCTCTCTCTCTTTTCAGGGAACGTCTGGGATAAGTTACACAAGTGTGGAAGGAAGCTTTGCCATCTGTGAACAGCTCCGTTCGTTTCCGTTGTCGTGCCCCTTGTACTGTGAACTTCACAAATATCTGTTTCTTTTTTGTGCTGGAGATTCCTTGCTGGGACTGCTCAGCACTTTTGACTCCTTTCCCATTAGCTGTTCGTGTTTGCTGGTGAGCAAGTTCTGCTAAATGCCAAAATGAGAGCAGCACAGCACATGATGCTTTGCTGTACCGCCACGCTCGTGCCGGAAAGCTCTTTGTCCCGCAGCTAAGCCTTCCAAAAACTTGCACTTGGAAACACTCTGTGGCTCAGACAGTGAGAGGGAAACGATTTCGCTGAGGTCTGAGCCACCTTCCTCAGAGGGGAGGGGAGAAAACGCTCAGTTCTGCAGCGAGCACAGGAGAATCTTTTGTGCGTGGCTTTCCCTTGAGGAAGCTGCGAAATCAAGGATCGGCTTTCTGCGGGGAGGGAGGGAGGAACTTCGGATCTGCCTGGGCTCCCTCTCCCCAACTCCCAGCGCCTCGCTGCTTCCCGATGCAGCAGCTGCCATGCAGTGGAGAGAGCTGCCTGCCATCTACTTGGAGGATTCCGGGAGCCCTGTGGAGAGATCCTCCTATCTCATTGAGCTCCATACTGATGGTAAACGCCGTCGGGGATGTTGTGCAGCACGAGCGGAGTGGAGGTTGCATTAGTCTGTGTCATTGTTATCATGGGAGCAGCTGAGGAAATTAGCTTGCTGGAGGGCTGCCAAGCAAACAGTCAGAGGGTTGCTCTTCAAATTTATTATTATTTTTATTATTATTTATTACCCAGATGATGCCATTGCCTCAGGGATGCTAGATCAACCTTCTGGTACCTGATGGGGAAGGAGCTGATGCATAAAATGCTGCTCCCCACCGGAACACTTCACCAGAACATTTTCTGTTGTCTGTGCCTGGAAAGATGATGCCTGGTTTAGACAGCAGGAAAACATCTTGATTTCTAGAGTTATTTTTTTGTTTCTGATTTGCATCCCTGAGTGCGGTTTTGTATTGGCAACCTTGGTCTCACTGGGACATCTCTTCTGTTTCAGCTGTAAACCCTCTGTGGGAAGCACAGGGGAGGGTCCTGGTCCTGGTCCTGGGTTTTTGCTGTGATGTGTCTTTTCCTAGCGTTGGTACTTTTCAGAGCAGTTGATTTTTGCAAAAGAACTACTTCAGGGTTAAAGGGATTTTTGTCACCTTTTGTCAGGGTACAGTGTGTTGATGTTTGCGTGAATGCTACAAACTTTTGCTGGTTGGACCTCTGTGTGTTTTGATGCTCTTAAGTTTTGTGTGCATTGTAATGTCAAGTCCAGGTTCTGATGAAGATGTGCTCTTTCTGTAAGGCTGTTAGGCATTAAATGCAGAAAGGTTTTGCTCTCAGGCTGCAGTTTGGGGGTGTCTGTTTTTGAAATCAACCACAGCAAAAGCTTTATAAATAAGAACATTTAAGAACTTTTTAGAGCTCTTAATATAACGCTTCTGATTTTTGCATGTTGCTGTCATCTCTTGGTTAAAAAGCAGACAAACCAGAAGACTGCCATTCTAGTTCTGTGGATAAATAAAAACTCCATCATTCAGTTTTCTCAAGGGCTGTGCTAAATCAAGGGGTGTGGGGGAGGAATCTGCCTCATTCAAACATTTGTCCAGGTTTTGAGTGGTATTTTAAGGGTATGGGGGAAGCAAGGAAGAGAAACAGGCTTCATGCTGCAGGATGCTCAGCAATCTGAGTGTGCAATCTGGAAAGTCTTCACAGATCCCAGAGAAATGTTATCTTAATTTGATTTGAGGGTGGAAGAGGCAGCTGTGGCTCTGCATTGGTGAAGGGGTTCTGATTTCTTCCCACTCCCTGTCTCACTGCCAGAAGCACATGGTGCCATTTCTCTTGGTGGGCGCAGAGTTTTTGGCATGGACTCTTTCTCCACTCCAGAGGGTGTTCAAGAAAGACTGAATCAGTAATTCAATGAGGTTTATTTTGTCACAGCAAATCTTCAGCAGGCTGTCATGAGAGGGGAAAAGAACCTCATGGTAATTTTTTTCCCACTCTCAGATAACAACTTCTAACACAGAGAGAACAAGCTGCCACACCACAGCTTCTGTGCTCCTAAAAAGGGGAAAAGCATCACTTCTGTGCTGGCAAGATCAATTTTACATGTACCCACTTTGGGAACATGAGGCACTGGAGGAGGGAAGTCTACTGAGAAAAAGAACAAGCATGTGGTGTGGGTAATGACTGAAGCTCTGGAGAACTGAGTGTGTGGCCAACTCCACCACGGGTTTCATGCATGGCCCTAAGCAAGTCTCACTGCTCAGTATTCTTTGTCAATGGTACATAATAAATACCCCAGTCCCAAAAGGAAAAACCAAGTGCCATTCCTTTTTTGAACAGTAATTGTTTTCGTACATGTTTTTAATGTGTCTTATAGCACTGAAGCTGCAGAATGCAAAAATGGCAATTATTTTGGAGTTTATATGTACCCTGTGTAACTTTCCCATAGGAAGGGCACTGTGTATGTGTAGCTCTGCTTGGGAGTTGCTTTTTTGCAATTGAATTGTATGTTTTTAAATGAAATCTTTACTTACAGAATCTGGTTCAAGTGTTCAGTAAAGCATTGCTCTATAGTGCTTTGCTGATGAGGACACAGTCTAAGAAGTTCCAAAATTAATCTGTGGGATGTGAACAGAAAATTAATATTGTTGTTTGTTTGCATCAGAGAGATGTTGGTACTTATCAGCATCTAAGAGTGTTGTGAAGATGTGTTGTTTGATGGCTCTGAAGAGCTCTAAAACATGAGGCTTTCTACTAAAAGTACTGACAGCTTTGGTACACACTGGTTTCCCTTGCCAGTGGTAGTCCTGTGCTCTGTTCTTTTGTGATTTCTCCTACCATGAAGTGTGTAAAGACAGTGCTCCTTCAGCAAGCCCTCTTTGACTTTGTGGGTTGGACATCCTGGGAGACTGGTGGCTGTTAGCTGCCTGGTTGTAGTTTATGACTGCTGATAGCATGCTACAAGCATGACAGCACAGATCTCCTGAGTCAGGAGACCTGCTTACTGTATTAAATAGGATGCTGTCTGTTTTGATGTTCTTCTGGGAGCATTCCTGTGCTGAAGTGCTGAGTTTGAGTGTCTCTTAAAAACTCCTACCTGGGAAGAATCAATTTGTCTGTGTACAAGCTGCCAGTTCCTGGGTACTCTGCCCCTTCCTGATGCCTGTCTCTGATCCCAGTGCCTGGCTTGTTTGTGTGCCTCCTGATCAATGTCAGCTGTCCTGATTGTGAATCCGTGTTTCTCTCCCTGTCCTGATGCAGATGGAGGCAGCTATGACGTTGTCAATGATGCATCCAGCCCCGCGGCAGGGGACTGCTGTGCTCAGAGCTCTGCCCGGCACAACTGGGAAATGAACTACCAAGAGGCAGCCATCTACCTCCAGGTGAGCCCTGCTGCCTGCTGCATTGTGTGGAAAATGGACTGCAGGAACTGTGGTGGTTCTTGGTTCAAAGAGCTTCCATTTTGAGGTTAAAAACTGTGTGCTTTGCAAAGGATTCTGTTTGAAGAGTGGGGCGATGTTGAAGGCACCTCCAGATGGGCTCTGGGAAGTCATTTGGGAGCAACTGAACAAGCTTCCCATCTCTCCCAGTGTCAAGGACTGCAGTGGTTGAGGGATTCAGCATATGTTCAGTTCTGTCATCTTGCCGTGGAGAATTCTGTAGCTGGTCATAAATGGCAGTGTTCAAAGTTAGCCTGGATGAGACCTTGAACATTCTGGTCTAGTGGAGAGGTGTCTCTGCCCATGGCAGGGGGTTGGCACTAGATGATCTGTAAGGTTCATTCCAACCCCTAAACTTCTATGATCCTATGATCATTTCATCTCTTAGTCGCTCCAGGGTGAATGGTTACTGCTCTCCTGGGGACATCTCATGTTTTGGAAATGCAGGTCCTGGGATGTTTGTTTAGCATCAGTCAAGCCCTGCAGGTCATATAAGGTGCAAGAGAAGATAGAGGTCTTGATTTCTACAGGAAGAAAGCATCTTGGGATTGGGATCAGCCCAGGAGTGAAATGTATAGGATTCAAAACGGAAAAAAACAGCAAACAAGCAAACCCCAACCATGCTCCAGTTACAGGAAACACCATCCTTACTTCAACAAAGGGATCAAGTTTTTCAGATCACTGTACAGTTTGACGTGGTGAATTAGCCACCAAAACTGAGCTTCTCCCAGAGCTGTCCAGTCTGAAAAGGTTGCTGGTTCCCTTACTGTCTGTCCTTCCTCCTCATTGTTCCCTTTCAGAGCTCTATGTGGCAGCTTGAGGTGCTTTGGACCCAGTTAGGTTTTTTGCTTAATGAGTGAGAGGTTTTTTTGCAAGATGAGAGAAACCATTTGTTCCTCCCGGCTCTGACCCCACAGGACTGAGAAATCTCACTTCTCAGATATTTTAAACTCTGTGAGCTTGAACCTTGGCAATACTGGAGCTTTGTGGTAGGCTGGAGCAGCCCTGGCAATAGAATGGTGTCTCCAGCCCCTCATAGGCTTTTGTTTAAACTCCTGATTATTGGAGCAGCTCTGCAAAGGGTCATTGGGCTGCTGCAGCTCTGATGGTAATGGACACAGCAGGCCTGGCCCTTCAGATGCAGATTGTTCTTGCTGCTGCCTTGACCAGTGGCCACAATAACACTGTCCTTGAAACGAAGCTGAATCACTTAAAGGGCCTGCAGAGTGTTCATGTGAGCAGTAGCTGCAGGCAAGTGCTGTGTCTGGATAAGAGGGCTTTGCTGTCCAGCCACGTTTGGAATTGCTTGGCTACCAAGAGGCAGGATTTAGACTATTTTTCATTCTGCAAGTGTGTTTTGCCAGGCGTGAATGCGAGTGCCCTGCTGGTCCCAGCCTGGGCTCGCTTGGGGGGGCTGGCGGTCGATGGAGCTCACTGCTGGGTTCTGTCCCACTCACAATCTGCCTCACTGACCCAGCAGTGTTTGTTCTGAAGCACAATGTGAGCTGGGGTAAATGAGAAACGTTTGAAACCCTCTCCTGAATGAGTCTGGAGAATACTTCACTTCCTAAAGGAGAGTTTCCTGACCTCATTATCCATTTGCAATCAGTTATTCTGCTTTGATAGTAATAGCTGACTGTCCTTACAGTAATTGCTTGCCTGGAAAGATGTTAATTTAAAAACAAACCTACTACTTCTTCTGCATCTGTGTGTCCCAGCTGGGGAAAAACGATCTCTTGTGATGGTTCCCAAGAGGCAGCAAGTTTCCTGTGAGTTGCTAAAACCATTGCCTCGAGAAAGAGAAGAAGCTGTTGGGTGGTTTTGCATGAAAACCCTCTAAATTCTCCCCAAACTAAGTTTCATCCTAGAGGTAAAAATTGTGACAATGTACCTGTTTAAAAATCAGTTGTAGGCAAAATGTTAAGATGGAGTATCTGACCTTTTAATGTTAATTAAGCTTTCTAGTTAAGAGGGAATGACAAATCAGCATAGAGACTTGTTAATTTTTTATGGAGTCTGTCTCACATTCCTGAAGCAGGAAACACTGTGTGTACTCCAGTGTTTTCTCCCAGGACATTTTACAAAGCCAAGATAAGGAGGAGCAACTGTCAGCCAGGTGCCCTGGAGCTTATCTGGATGTTTTGGTGTTCTGTCCTGGAGAAGTTTAATCAAATAAGTCTGTAAACATGTGGAAGCAGTTGCAAGTAAATGAAGTACTATGTCTATGTTGGGATGTTGACTAAAGTTTCTCTGCCTGCCTTTATAAACTCTTCCAGCTCTCTTCCTCATGGTGAAAGGGCTCAAGGGTGTCTGAAGCAGGGGTTTGTGGATATTAATAAGTTTCATTACTGAGATATGCTTATCAACAGAAGGGGATGTCCCCTGTGTGTAGAGTTCATTCCTCAATAAACAGATCAACAGCAGGCTCTAAGTGGGAATAGTCTGTTGGGAATCATATCTAATCCTTATAAAACTCTGTGTTCTTCATGTGGAAACTGTTATAGTGCTGAGAGTCACTAATGCTCTTCTCTTCTTTATTCCTTCTGCCCTAGGAAGGAGAAAATAATGATAAGTTCTTCACTCACCCCAAAAATGCCAAAGCACTCGCTGCCTACCTCTTTGCACACAACCACCTTTTCTACCTAATGGAGCTGAGCACAGCACTGCTGCTCCTGTTGCTGTCTCTCTGCGAGGCACCAGCGGTTCCTATGCTCCGCCTGGGCATCTTTGTAAGTACTTTGGGGCAAAATGAAGAAGTGTTTGCTTTGCAGCGTGGGTAAGAGGAAAAAGAAGGCTTATCAGAGAAAGGAAGGAGGGGGCAGTAAGAGGAATAAACCCACCTGGCTTGTCCTGCGATTGCCTTGTCAGCAGATAGGCCAACCAGCAAAACTTCCTTTTTCTATCTGATCTGCACAGACCACAGCAAAAGTGACACTTATTTCATATTATCAATTTGTGCAGTTCTTAAATTTTGTGACAGAAGTGTGTGGTTTTCCTTGAGATAACTGAGTAATGTGTGCTTTGACAGGGTGTTTTAAAGTCATTTTCAGGGTTGGTACCATTACCTCAGCACCACCACTGGTTCCTGGAACACAGATCTCAGCCTGGGACAGGCTGCTAAACCTTCTCCTGTCCTCTCCTCCCAGTGTTGTGAGGATTCTTTAATGAGTGTGTGAATAACATGGAGTTTTATGTCCAACCTTCACAAAGTGAGGTTGAGAGAAGGGTTACACAAGGTGGTGTGCACTGTTGTCAGTTCACAGCCACTTCATGAGGTTCTGCTGTCAGGCACAGTGTGAAGAGCTGCTGTTGCTTATGAGAGAATCTGCAGCTGCTTGTGAAGCTGTTGGTGGTACCCTAAGACTATTCCAGGGATCTGGAATGGCCCTGACAACCCTGGGGTCAAAGTGCTCCTCAAAATGAGGATGCACAACTCAGTTTGGGTTTTAAGTCGTCACTAAAGCTGATGTTTTAAGAAAATACTGTCATCTTCTTTGTGATGTGTTTTACATCTTCCAGCGGAGAAGGGGCCCTTTGGCTATTGTCAAACTCACCTGCTTCATGTAAAAGGAGGGACAGAAGTGTGGCCTCTGCTGTGCTGCTGTTTGTAATCAAACCTGTGTTGTGCCAGGTCCATGCAACCCTGGAGCTCTTCGCGTTAATCGTGGTCGTCTTTGAGCTCTCGATGAAGATGAGGTGGCTGGGCTTCCATACCTTCATCAGGCACAAAAGGACTATGGTAAAGGTAAGTTGTCTGTTGGATTGTAAATGCCTCTCCTTCAAGAACCAAAGAACCAGAGTCAGAATTGGCCTGCACTGCAGCAGAGATGACATAGCCGTGTATCCCAGCTGCCAAATGATTCATGTGAGATCTCTCAGGGACACCTCCCATCCTTAGAGTGTCCAAATAAACAGGTGGTCAGTCAGAGCTTTGCCTTTCCCAAAAGGAGACTGCAGCTGTGCCTCTCATTACACCCCTCTCTTGCAGACTTGTGTGCTGTTTGTGCAGTTCATAGAGGCCATCGTGGTGTTGGTGCGCCAGACCTCGCACGTCCGGATCACCAGGGCCCTGCGCTGCATCTTCCTGGTGGACTGCCGCTACTGTGGGGCTGTCAGAAGGTGATGCTCAGCTGGCTGGGTGTTCTGCTGTCATGCCTGGGGCTGGGCTGGATGAAAAGCACTCTGATCCTGCAAGGCATCCCAGGAAAATCAGTGTCTTTCACATGGGCATTTCAGAGCATGGAGATCTTTTCACTGTGTCTGAAGTGTACCCGTTGTGGTGCTCTGGATGTGCTCACACAGTGCTTGGGTGGCTATATAAACCACCTCAGAGAGCCCAACACGTGCATGTGGCTGCATTGTCTCTGCTCCTTGGTTTGCCTGTGAACTGCACAGTGAATCACAGAGCAAAGTCTTTAGTCTGGAGAAGCAGAGTTGACAGGGTGACATCAGTATTGTTTGCAGTACCTGAGAGCTGACTGCAAAGGACAGATGGGTAGCTTGGAAACCATCTGAATTTAGTAAGCTTTCTACTTTTAATCCTTGGAGGGAGTGGGAAGAAGGCCTTCAAGTATAGTGTGGTGACGGTTGAGGTTTTTTTCCCCTGACAACCTGGAGGAGTAAATGTGCAACTTCTAGTTTATTAATGTTTTCTTGTTTTTCAGAAATCTGCGGCAGATCTTCCAGTCCCTCCCACCATTTATTGACATTCTTCTCCTCCTGCTTTTCTTCATGGTGATTTTTGCTATCCTTGGTAAGTTGTATTTATGGAAGGTGAAGTGATGTTCTTAACCAGTTATTGTCCAAAACCAACACTAACAGCCTGGAGAAATAGAAAGCTGATCAGATTCAGAGTCTTGCCAGGATCTTCCATTTATCCCATTTCATCCGCAGTCATCTGGAAGGCATAGTTAAAGATCCAAAAAATCTGGAAACTGTGTTTTTGAGACAGAGGTCCTTTTGACCTCTACCAGAGCACAGTCAGTATTGTGTGTTTTCAAGTTCTCCTTCCATCAACTGTTCTTCAATCTTGTCAGTTTAGTCTACACCCCCACAAATGCACATGTCTGCAGTGTACCTGCTGCAGTCCAAACCATCCCCTGAAAGTTTGTTTTCTAAAGGATCAGTGAAATGCCAATACATCTCTTGGCAAATCTCTATGGAGAAGGCCTTCCAGATGCTCTTGTCTTCATGGTGTCAAAGAGGACTTAGTGTGACCTTCTCTTTGGAAACTGAGACTTGCTATTCTATGGCTTGACATTAAACAGACTATTTTTGTTTGTTCTCTCCCCCTTTCTCCTTTCTCTCCTCCTCTCCCTTCTGTGCTGCTTCTCTAGGTTTTTATTTGTTTTCTCCTAACCACTCGGATCCGGTGAGTATCCTGGTTTCTTCAGCTGCAGCTCTAGTCCCATTTGGCATCGTTGAGACTCAAACATTACAGTGTAGACATAGTTTGTTCTGTCTGATGCTCAGGAGGCCAAATGCCACCTGGTCCAAGGCTGCCTGGCAGTGTCACCCTGCTTTATCCTCTACTGGTAAGGAAGGCTCTGCAGGGAGCTTCCTCAGAGACAGGGTGTCCCAAAGGGAACACTCACAGAGTTGTTCCTTGTTCTTGATGTCTTAATCCAGTCAAGTGAGCCACCTGCCACTGTCTCCGTGGGAGGAAGGTGTCTGGATGAAAGCTCAGCTGCTTCCATGGCCACAGTCATGTCCAGCAGCCAGAGTTCCTTCTGCTCCCCAGTCTGTGGCTTGCTGGGAGTGACTACTACCACAGTGTGTAGATGAGCTTTTGTTTTAACCCTTCACATGCCATCTCTCAGGGAGCTTTAGAAACAACCAGTGCTGAAGTACCTTTCCCTAGGGAGGGAATCGGGGAACTGTAGAAGGGCCTGTATCCAAGCAGGTGGATGGGTTGGTTTTTGAATCAAATGTCCCTATGAAATTCTGCTTGAGTTTTGTCATGGGAGTTTTTTCTTTCAGTACTTCAACACCTTGGAGAACAGCCTTGTGAATCTCTTCGTGCTTTTGACCACTTCAAAGTAAGTTCATGCTCTTCTAGCTCAGTCTTTCCCTTTGACCCAAAGTCTGGCAGAGCCAAGAGTTTATCTGGAGGAATGCTCTGTTTCCAAGTGTAACCCCTTTTCTCTGCATGAGAGAGAGATTTTCAGAGTCAGCCTGCATGGGAAGAAGTGGTATTTCATTTTGCGTTAGGGCACTGTGACCTCAGCTGCAGAGTTATCTCTAAAGACTCAGACTGCTTCATCACTGAGAGGGCAATAAGGGGGGAAACAGCTTCATTAGGCCCTGGTCCAGGAAGGGAAAGTTTCTATTTGTGCTCCTTTGTCAGCCAGCAGTTTGCTATTATGAAGTAACTTCTTATTCCTGTTCTTCAGTTCACCTATCTGTTAGGAAACTGGGGTAACAACAGAGGGTAAATATTGATCTGCTGTCAGGGAGAGCTCTAAGGATTAGGAAATCAGTAAAGGATGGAATAAATCTGAGGTGGCAACACTTAACACTGAGGCTGTACTGCTGCTGTTGCTAAGTATCAAAGCACAACCCTTAGCCACAAATCCTGTTTGGTATTTGGGATGTGCAAGGAATGTGCTTTCCATATTTATGATTTTCAGCATACCTCCATGTTGTTGCTGCTCATTGGTGGGCACAGAGTTCTGTGTCATCAGCAACCACATTTTGCAGAAATGTGCAGATCTTGGGATGGGAGTTTATAGACACACACCAGTGCCTCTTGCCTATGGGGTGGGAAGTGTAACATGAGCTCTTTGGTGCTTAAACCTATGTCCTTTTGGCTGCAGTTTCCCTGATGTGATGATGCCATCTTATGCCCGGAACCCCTGGTCCTGTGTCTTCTTCATTGTGTATCTCTCCATTGAACTGTACTTCATCATGAACTTGGTGAGTCCCCAGCAAAGCACTTGACTTCTCTATGCCTGAATTTGGAGCTCATTTCCCAACAGAGTCTGCCCCATTCCCCAAACTGCTCTGTAATAATCTCAGACCCTTTGGCAGAATAGAAATGGCAGCTTTGCTACAGATAGGCCTCTTTAATGTTTAACCATGAGGGATTGAACTAAATCACAGCAAACCAAATGATAAGAGCATCTTTCCACTTCTCTCACATTAATATCGTGCTTGGAGTGACATACTCAGTTGCATGAAATTTATTGTCCTTCTCTGTCTTAATTATTTATCATAAAATGGCATTTTATTATCTGGGCTTGCCTGAAATACTTTGTAAATCAGTTTGAAGAGGATGGAATTACTCAGTGTGGCAGGAGTTGAGTGCTGATCACTGCAGTGTGTGAGCACAGCTGCTGTGCTGGCTCTGCTTCTTGCAGCACCTAGGGCAGGGCCAAGGCCAACTCAGGAGAGGGTGTGGGTGGTGGAAAAGGGCTTGCCAAAGGAGTTGAGGAATTCTGGAACCCAAGGTGAGTGATTCAATGCTTGTGATGAGCTTGGATTTCACTGCTTCTGTCCTAGATGAGGAGGATTAGCTTAGACATGTGTTAGCCAAAGCTCCAGTGGAAGGGTGAGTGCAGAGAGTAGCCCTCAGAATCTGCTTTCCAGAAACAGATCAGGATGCTTTTAATAAACCTTCTGATACTGTTGTCTGTTGGCATGTGTGTGGTTTAGCCTTAGCTCTTCAAACCCACTGGTGAGTGCTGGGAGGCCAGAAATATCTGGACCTCCTCCAAAAGGTGGATCAGTGTGTGTGCAATGGGCTTGGGGATCCCTTTGTGGGATCCCTTACACCAACAGGCCCTTGCTGACTCCGTTCTGCCTCAGTCAGTGAAAAACAATGCCTCTCATTGCCTCCTGAGATGGGGGGTTCCTAGAGAAGAGAAGGTTGTGTGGAAATCTCATAGCAACCTGCCAGGATCTGAAGGGGTTCCAGGGAAGCTGCAGAGGGACTCTTTGTTAGGAACTGGAGTGATACGACAAGGAGTAGAGTAATGGGATTGCAAGAGGGTAATTTAGTTTAAATATTAGGAAGGAATCTTTTCCTGTGAGGGTGGTGAGACACTGGCACAGGTTGCCCAGGGAGGCTGTGGCTACCCCAACCCTGGCAGTGTTCAAAGCCAGGTTGGCTAAAGCCTTGAGCAACCTGATCTGGTGGGAGGTGTCCCTGCCCAGGGCAGGGGGTTGGGGCTGGATGATCTCTAAGCTCCATAATTTAGTTTAAATATTAGGAAGGAATCTTTTCCTGTGAGGGTGGTGAGACACTGGCACAGGTTGCCCAGGGAGGCTGTGGCTACCCCAACCCTGGCAGTGTTCAAAGCCAGGTTGGCTAAAGCCTTGAGCAACCTGATCTGGTGGGAGGTGTCCCTGCCCAGGGCAGGGGGTTGGGGCTGGATGATCTCTAAGCTCCATCCCAACCCCATGACATTCTATGATGCTGCCTGTTTGGGAAGCTTTTGCTCAGGTATCTACAGAGTATAAGACTCAAACCACAACTTTCTCTCCTGTCTCGTCTCTCAGCTTCTTGCTGTTGTGTTTGACACCTTCAATGACATCGAGAAGAGGAAGTTTAAGTCGCTGCTGCTGCACAAGCGCACGGCCATCCAGCACGCGTATCGCCTGCTGGTCACCAAGCAGGTACCACTCACAGCACCCCTGGGCTGCAAGGTTTAAAGGGCTTGTTCCAAAAAAGGTGATTTATATCTGTTCACTCTGATCACACTCACCAGGAGCTGCTGGGTTTTTAATTCATGTAACTTGTTCATATCTGTTTCCAGAGAAAAACCAGAGTACTTGGAATTTCAGCCCCATGTGAGGTCATGGAGGTGGCTTGATATAATAAGGGAAATTTGTTCTGGAGTGCATGTGGTGGTTGATTTCTCGCTGATTCAATCTGGGCCACTTCAGGACTTGCTTCTTAAGCACCAGTACTGAGAGAAGGGGTGGGTCATACAAGTGAAGATATGGTACAGTACTAGATTCTACACAAGTAAATGGTACAGAAACAGAAGTAATTCACCTGCAAATATGGTTTAGTGGTTTAGGGGTTACAGTGGTAGTGCTGAGTGGACAGTTGACTTGATCTTAAAGGTCTCTTCTAACCTTGATGATTCTGTGATTCTACAAACAAGTTTTACAGGGACAAGCAGTTAGGGGAGAAGGTTGATTACTTGCTTAACTTGTGGAGCAGCAAGAGAAATAAGGCCCAAAAATAACTAACCCACTTCTAGTAGATTGGTTGGTGTTTAGTGCACATAGCTGATAAGTCTTTAAAAAGTGCCATAGTGGGATCTGTTAGGCTGTCTGCTAATTTCCCAAGAAGGTGGATAGAACTCTGCTTGGGGTGTCTCCTAGGACAATTCTTAGGTGATGGTGCAACAGGGAACAGTTCTGCATTTGCTGGAAGGACTGATTGCCAGGAGAGCTTTCTGATCTCTGTGCCCTGGGATAAGTTTGGTAGGTTAAAGTAATAGCTTAGGGTACTTTGGGGGCTCAGTTATAATGTAGGAAATCCTGCTTCAAACAAATCCAGAGTGAGAATTAAATGCCCTAGCCTCTGTGTGTTCCTGCCTGATGTCACTGCTCATGCCAACACTCCTTTGTTTCTAGAGGCCGTCTGGAATTTCCTTCAAGCACTTCGAAGGGCTGCTGCGGTTCTACAAGCCCCGGATGTGTGCCAGGGAGAGATATCTCACCTTCAAAGCACTGAATCAGAGCAATACTCCTTTAGTCAGGTAGGATGGTGCTCCAGCTGCACCCAGAGCAGGGAGGTTGCTCCAATCCGTGAAGCTGGGCTGTGCTTCAGAGAGGATGGCTGGGTTTATGGTATGAATGTTATCTGGGATGTGGGAATAGAGCTCTGCCATTGAAAGGATTTGTTCTGGGAAGCAGTGAGCTTGGAGGGGTGTGTACTCTGAGAGCTGAGGTTTTCCTTCGGAGGTGATGGGGTTCGTGCGTGCCCTCTTGTGGATACAGCGCTGTGCTGGCACTTGCAGGCAGGATCTGCTTCCCACTCCCCTGCCAGAAGAGGACCCAGAAATTGGGGAACAGCAGCCTGTGAGGAGCGTTTCAGCACACAGCGCAGCCTCGCAGCTTAACAAGTTTTGCTTTTCTCCAGCAGCTGGCTGTCCCCCCCCAGGGTTTTGTTAATTAAAATCTGGTTCTGCTGGTGCTTTCAGGACTGCCATCCTCTGTGTTATGAGGCAGAGAATTGCCATTCTGTTGGGTGGGTGCAGCTAACTCCAGCCAAGAAGGAAGCAGAGGGAATTAGAGCAGGAGACCTTCTTTTCTTTTTCTTTGTTCTGGCCACAGACAGGCTCAGAGTGAGTCCTCCATGAAACTGGTGCCAATGCTTCTCCTTAAAGTCAAGTGTCAGAGAGATGTATTGAAAATGGCATGGGAGAAAGACTGAGTTCTCAAATTTAGGCACCTAATGAAACCAGTAAGAATCTGAGAAGTTCAGCATCCTCACTTTCAGACACCTAAAAGCTGTTACAGACCTGACCCCAAGCACCTAGACAGGCACTCATGTTCCATGAGTTTCTTTGCTTTCATGTCCTTTTCAAACTTCATTGTTACCTTGAAAAGAAAATGTACAAAGATGTTAGACAAGGACTATACAAGTAATTAAGACAGTCCAAGATTTCTTCAAGAAGAGTAGTGCAATCTCTGTCCCTTGGAGTTGGCATCTAAACCTCAGGTCTTTCCTCTTAGTGATAAAATTATGGAGTTCTGTAGAGTCTTGAGTTTTCTCTAAGGGCTGAAGCATTACAGAAAGCAGATTCTGGCTATTGTCAGTCAGGAACCTTTGGACAGACTGGGAAGAGGTCAGTGTTGAGTTCTGTCAGCTGTGGCTGCAGTTCTAATAAGGAGTTAATAACTTCCAGGAACTCCCTACTGGTGATACCTGACAAGGACAATTAAGGATTGAGTCAACTCCAAGGCTCTGATGAGATGTTTCTTTCTGTTTTTCAGTCTAAAGGAATTTTACAATTTCTATGAAGTTGTTGGCTTAAAATGGAAGGTAAGTCTTACTGGGTGGAGGAGAGGGGAAGTGTGTATGGGAGGGAGAGCAAAGGAGGCCAGTGGTTAGAACAAGCTGGGTAAGAAACAAAGGCAATCTGAAAGAGGCAGATGATGAGGATTAGGTGGGTCTCCATCCCTGCCCTTTTCTTTGTATGGATGTAGCACTGAACTGCTGCTGATTGTGGCTGTTCTGCTTCCAGGCAAAACGAAACCGTGAGCACTGGTTTGATGACCTTCCACGGACAGCATTCCTTATTTTTAAAGGTAACAGGCTGTGTTTTCATGACAGCATGTGCTCAGCTAACAGGAAGAACATTTCGTTACAAAGACAGGGCACTGTGACGGGACTTTCTCTTATGTCCCTGGTAACCAGTTGAGGGGGAAGGCCTACTAACCAACTCTGTGTGCATTCGGAGCCTCCAAGGCCAGAGCCTTGTATTCAGAGTCTCCAGAGAAGATTTCTGCCATGTAAATATTCCCTGTGCTCACACCCAAACCCTGGCTTCCTGGAAGTAAGAGACTTCTTGGCAGAAGCTGTGTAGTGAACCAGCCCCTGAGGTCTTGGAGGGCTGTATTCCTTTTTCAGCACAGAGGTTGGGTGGGGATTTATGATTGCTGAATCCAGAAGAGTTTCTAGAGTTTCTTTGTATCCCATACAGCAGTGATTGTGGAGTTTTCACAAAAGCTGTTAGGCTTCCTGGTCCTAAGATGTGGTTGCAGCACCTGTACAGGTCCTTGGGAAGGGGAAAAGGTCCGAAACACCCATCAGTGTAACCTGATTGCCAGTGTGATTTAGCTCTCATGTCCTAAGTTTCTTGACTGAATGTAGCCATTCAGAATTCAAGAATTTACTTCAGTTCTTTTGAGGTGTTGTGTGCTCACGGGGAACAGCTAACACTATCTTGATCCAAGCACACAGCTGCCACAGGACCCCTGCACAGCTCTGCTGATGCTCCCAACCCTCCTAGACAACATATCATGGACAGTGCTTCAGCAGCTGTATTTGCCTCCATCCACACCCCAGAACAAGTATACAGAAACAACAAAACGCACTTCAGGGGTTAAGGATAGTGAATTCATTGCAGCTAAAGTCTAAAGGATATATGAACTTGGTCCCAAGAAGTAAAAACTAATTATCTGCCAATCTGTTTAGCTTCTGTGCTGAGGATTGGTATGAAAAATGCCTCTAGGGAGAAGATAGAGGAATCTGTGTATGGAGGATCATGTAAACATTTGTTTTGCCGTACTTTCCTTCATGCAGGCATCAACATCCTTGTGAAGTCCCGTGTGTTCCAGTACACTATGTGTAAGTACAAGTAATGAGCTGTCTCTGTTCACATGGCTCTGGCATGCTGTGTCTGCCAGCCCTCCAAAGACTTGGTGTGGTGGGGCCTGGGCTGTGGGCTGAGGCTCATGTACAAATTCTGGAGTTTGCTGGAGATGGAGGGAACTGCTTGCTTATACCAACCACTGCCACAGCCTGGACTCAGCTCTTGCTCTGAAGAGTCTCCCTGGTTCACTAACCAACACATCTGTGGGTCTGGTGCTGTAGGAGTCAGCCTGTTGTATTTAGGTAGGTTAATGCTCATATCTCCCAAGCCTTGGGGTTTTTATCTTGCAGCTGAAGGATGTTGGGTGAGGAACTGCCTTGCTAGTCAACCACATTCTGTTTGCACTCAGGGAGGTGCAAGCGTCCTCGCTGCTGGAGGGATTGCTTGGCAACTGTACTGCCTGTGAGAATGAGTCTGTGCTCCTGTTCTCCAGAGGAGAAAGAGTGCTTCCTTGTGGTGCTACCTGCTGTGCTCTAAATGATCTCCTACTCAGTAATTTGGGGTTTTTTGAATGTTGGAGAAGTCTTTTTGCAAACTGAGATGCTACACTGAAGAGGGTGAGGTGGAGGGAGGATATCTGAGGGAAATGAAGTCCTGGAGCACCTTCAGATTTCAATGCTGGGGAGCAGTGATAGATCCAAGTGGAAAAGCCTTTTGTCCTGCACTGTTGGAGACCCAGCTGATCTCAAGATCTTGTTCCAGAACTAGGAGGAAGCTGAAATACACAGCTAATAACGTGGCAGAATATAAGATAATTATGATTAAAAATGATTGATCATTATTCAGACTAGTGTTTTGTTTCCTCCTAAGATAAAGGCACTGCATCTGTTGAAGGCCTGGGAAAAGTCAGGGTGGAAGTCTCTTCCAATTGATAAGTTCAGTTAGTTTATTGAATTGGAACAAATGACATTGCCACTTATCCTGTACTGTACCTTTTAGTTTTCCAGAGAAATGGATGTCCTCTGACCCAGAAGTGGTTTTATTATGGGTTTTTACTTTGTTTTCCAGATACTGTGGTGGCTGTGAATGGAATTTGGATTCTTGTTGAAACCTTTATGCTGCAAGGTAGGAAACATCACAGCTTGTTTCTTGCCTGTGGATGCTGAGGGGTTGAAGAAAGGGAAGGCTAAAGAAAGCTGTTCTTGTGTCTTGCAGGAGGGAATTTCTTCTCCAGAAACGTCCCATGGAGCTACATAGTCTTCCTCACAAGTAAGCTGATGCCTCCCAGCAGTGTTGTGTGCTTTCATGAGTAGCTGAGAGGGGAATTGAAGTTATAACTCAGCCACAGGTGTGAAGCCTCTATCCAGAACAATGCTGTGCCTGGCAGGAATTGTCAGCATCCAGAGAGCCCCACGTGGGCACTGCTGCACTGTCCCACAGCTCCCTGTGCCACACTGTCTGGGAGCCTCTTACCTCTGCTGCAGCTCTGCAAAAGCTGCTGTGTGACTCCTAAGGCTGACTTTAGCCCTGAGAGCAGAGAAGCCTCGTTTGTCAGGCACAGCATGTGGAGTGCTAAGCTTTCCAGACTTGTAATGGCTCTGTGGGAAATTGCTCATGTTCCTCTGTGCTGCACCAGCTATTCCAGGAGGTATTCCCAGCTCTGATCTGATTGCAGCTGCGATCTGGCTCTCTGCCACACACAGCAAGGCAGGCCTGGTGGAGCACAGAGTGCAGGGACATGCTGAGGAGACTGAAAGGAGTGGATGAGCTACTTGACATGCTGAGATTTCTAACTGAATATCATCCCCTGCATGAACATGTACCTTAGTCTTCCTTTCCAGCCCAGGTATAAACATCTTCATGTGCTGGTTCACTGCACAATTCCCTTCCCTTTTGTCAGTGTCTCTTACTCAAAGAGAAACAAAGTATAGCTCCACTGAATCGAAATACTGTCTAGTAGTGCAGCAGAAGGTTCTCTGGGAGGTTGATACCTCTTATTTGACTGTTGGATAGATCTAGTGCTTCCCTGGCCATTAGTCTTTAAAGCACTTGTTACAGAAGTTTGAAAGCAGAGGTACTCTGCAATTCCTCTTTTCACAAGGATGTTGTCATCCAGCTCTTCTCTTTGCTTCTCTCCCAGTCCCCCCTCCTTGGAACCTGAAAAGAAAGATTTTGGGATGATGTACAGGGCATCATCTTGTTATGATGGTGTTCTTTAACCTACAGGCCCCATGCAGTGCTGCTAGGACACAGGGTGAAAGTATAGGATTCTTCCTTGAAAGGATCTCTCCCTGCAGGTCACAGGTAGGCTATGGGATGTGGATATGTTCCACTGAGATAAAAGGAAATAAACAGGCAGGACTGAATTCCCTACAATACTTTCTGACCTTTCCTATAGGGTCTTGTCCCTCAACATTTATAGCATGTTAGCCAGCTAAGTGTTTGGTAGACTGTGCTGGAGAGAAATCACCACAAATACAGGAAAATATGTTGATTTGGAGGGGACATGTCTCTCTGGCATCTCACTGAGAATAAGGAGGATGTTTGGGGAGCTGTTAAAGCTCTGTTGAGAAGTCCTGTACTAAAACCACCACACACCCATGAGGACAAACCTTCACATGAGCCCTCTCTGTGATGCTGCTCATTCCTGACCGTGGCTGTGTCCTTGTCTTACAGTCTATGGTGTGGAGCTGCTCCTGAAGACCACTGGGCTGGGGCCTGTGGAGTACCTGTCCTCAGGATGGAATCTGTAAGTGCACACTCATGCTTTTGGGTTACATAGACCAACTTCTGAGATGAGTTTTTAAGCCTGTAGATAAGGCCATCAGCAGGTTATTATCATTCTGCCCTTGGTCTCGTGCATCTCGTTTGGCTGGAGCAGCACCAATACCTCTTCTCTGCAGAAACACTAGTGATAAATCATTGCCCTTATTTTATTTTATTTTATTTTTCTTTCCAGCTTTGACTTCTCAGTCACCCTGTTTGCATTTTTGGGGCTCATGGCACTGGCATTTAACATGGAGCCATTCTACTTCATTGTGGTCCTGCGACCCCTCCAGCTGCTGAGGTGAGGTGGGAAGGCTGAGGGGGGAATCCACAGAGCAGGTGGGAGAAAACAGGCAGGCTTGTTTTCCATCAATCCCATTGGGGACCAAGCTCCTTACCAGGAGAGGGCAAGGATTGCTCTGTGGGTATGTGACCATGGCAAACAGGAATTGCGTGGGGTAATGAGATTAGCCAGAGTTATCAAAATGAATGATAACAAAAACTTGGGATGGGATATGAAACCCTGTGCTTTGGAGCTTAAGCTGATCTCTAATAGAGATCAAGGGATTTACTGGGGGCAGATTATCCTGTGTCTGCCTTCGTGGGGTTCTTACACCTCCTCTAAATTGTCTGATGCTGTTCAGAGAAAAGCTCTTCTGTCAGGGTGAGACGGTCTGAGCCAGTTTAATAATTTCCATTGAATTACCAGAAATTACAGTTTTCAAAGGATGCTGCTTTCTAGGGTGAAGTGCAGCCCTGCTCTGACTGCATCTCACACTTTAAGCAAGACCATGGCCTGTAACCTCTCTGCAGCTCAGTGAGCTGGGGCTGATTAACCCTCTCATTTCGAGGTACATTCACCTTCACAAACGCCTTGAGAGCCATAGGAGGAAGGGATTTGAGGCCAAATGTTTTGTTAAAAACAAGCTAATGTAATTTAGCTCTTCAGTGAGGATTTAAAGAACACTTTATGACACTCAAGGGGGAAAAAAAATAATGTTTTCCCTGTTCCTCCCCTGCCAAAGCCTGTGTTTGGCAGCTGTGTTTCTCTGTAAAGGCTGATGGAGTTGCCAAATCTTAAATTAGCAGGCACAATGTAGTTTTCTTTCATCAGTTTTTATTGGGTCATGGGGGAAACACAGAAAAGCTTGTGTCTGAGGGAAGGAGGAATGAATCCTGACCCTGTACACAGGACTAGTTTGAAGGATTTAAATAGCTGTTTATGCATTGTGCTGTGTAAAAAGACATAGACTTCTTTTCTTGAGACCCTCAATCCTATAAACACTTAGCTGAATGTGTCGTAAACATTCAGATGGGACAGTAGGACATTGTTAGGTGAGCAGAGACCCCTTGAGCAAGAGCAGAACCTGTGAGTTTGGTGTTAGGAAACCTTATTGACCTGGGAGGTACAGAAAGTTGGGATTCTCCCTTTAACTGTTCCCCCCAACACCAGGAAAGCTGCAGTGTATGAGTAACTCCTGACCTCTCCTTTCAGGCTATTTAAATTGAAGAAACGCTACAGAAACGTCCTGGACACAATGTTTGAGTTGTTTCCCCGCATGGCCAGGTACCAACTTCTTCTCTGTGGGTGATGGTGGGGAGAGGGCAGTGAAGGTTTAGTGTCCAGGGCTGGGGTCAGGATAAGGCCCTGTCAAACCTGCTAAAGGGTTTTATGCTCTGATCTGTCAGTAGGTTATTACTGATTTTTCACTGTGCTGCAGTGGAGTGTTAATCTTCCAGTTTCTTGGAGCAGTAGATGATAAGCAGCACTCCAGCACCCTGGGCCTCCTCCCACTTTTGTGTTAGGAGGATAACTAAGAGTCAATGCTTGTTTCAATTTTTCTCCCCCATCCCAGCTCTTGCTAAGAGGGGAGACACATTTGGGAGGAACATTGGCACAAATATACTCAGCCCCAGATGTTTCCCTGTCCTCAGTAGAGCTACTTGAGAGCATTATTGAAAGGTGGGGCAAAGTAACTTGGTGTTTTAGTGGGGCATCCTCGGCCCTGATTGCCTTGCAGGAGGTCTGAGCAGAGTGTGTTGGCTAGAGAGCTCTGCTCTTGGCACATTCCCTGCATCCAAGGATGTGGAGAGGGCAGAAACAGTGTGTGGTGTTCTTTAATAAAGAAACTGTGGAGAGACATTTGTTTAACAGAAAAGGACAGACTGGGAGGGATTCCAGGCTACTCTTTAGTTTCTCTCTTCAGCGAGTGGCAAGCTCCTTGTCCAAGGACTTACTGAATGAGAGTGGGCAAAGAACTGCAGAGCCACAGCAGCAGGGAGGGTGGCCTGGGGTTTTCAGTGCTGCTTCCCATCCGTTGGAAATTCCTTCCAGAGCAACCAGCCTGGGATTTTGTGTTTCTCTGCCTTAGAAACTCTTCAGTAGCACAGTACTCTTTCTGTTTTTGTCTCCAGCCTGGGTTTAACCCTGCTGATCTTCTACTATTGCTTTGCCATTGTTGGCATGGAGTTCTTTGCTGGCGTGGTCTACCCAAACTGCTGCAAGTGAGTACCCCAAATCCATCCCCCCCAGCAGTGGTTTTGGTGCTCAGCCAGCAGCAGTGAGCTCTGGCAGCTCTATTTCCCCGTGGAAAAGGGGCCAGAGGGGTTGAATGGGGTTTTGTAGCTAAGGCAACAGGTGGCAAAAATCCAGGAGACACTTCACATCTTTTGTCCCATCCCTGGAAGTGTTTAAGGCCAGGCTGGACAGGGCTCTGAACAACCTGGTCTAGTGGGAGGTGTCCCTGTGCATTGTAGAGGGCTTAGCAGTAGATGATCTTTAAGGTCCCTTCCCGCCTCAATCATTCTATGTTTCTGTGGTGCCAAAATTGCTTGTCCAGGGGTATTAGATATTCAGACCTCCCTTTGTATCAAGATAAATTCACCTGTTCTTGAAAGCTAAGCTGTTCTATGCTCCTTTCATCTTAAATGATGGCAGACCAAGCTTTAAGGATGTGAGCCAAGGAGTCTAACTCGAACTCTCAGTTTCTCTGGTATAATATTTGCCGAATATTTACAAATGCTCCATGTGCTCCTTGGGCTTGTGCTGAGCTGTGAAGGAGAATGGTTTTCTTTCAGAGGAAAACGCAAGTGTTGGCCAGAGGTAGAAACTGCCATCCTGCTCAATACCTTCTAGGGGCTTTGGTATTTATAACCCTTGAGATTTTCCTTGCTTTTCCAGTCTCTGCTGATTCTTTGTCCTGGTTTCTCCAACCAGCACAAGCACCGTTGCAGATTCCTACCGCTGGGTGAATCACACAGTTGGCAACAAGACAGTTGTGGAGGAAGGTTACTACTATCTCAACAACTTTGACAACATTTTGAACAGCTTTGGTAAGGGCACTTTATCCATAGCAAAGACTATTCTGTGTTCCTGCAAAGTGGGATGGCTCTGTAATGCTGTAATGCTCCTGTGAGCATGGGACTCTCCCAGGGAGTGCTACTAATGCACCTCAAACACTCAGCATCTTGCTCTTTCTGTCTGGAGAACTCCAGCTGACTAATTGTGCCATGACCGTTTTGCAAGGTAAGCAGATGTCTCTTAAAAGCCAGCATGAAGTCATCAGATCTGTTCTGGCTGATGTGATGAGATCAGACCAGACTTCCAAAGGTGTTTAAGGAGGGCTTTAAGTCACTGCCCTTCTAAAGAACCAACAGTGATACTGATACATTTCATTAAACCCACTGATGGAGAACAATTTGAATGTGTTGATTACTCTCCATGATTTTTCTTAATGTGTGAGCATAATGCTTATCTCCTGGAGATTTCAGAGGTCTCCATGCTCTCTGGTGAAGAAAGTCAAGTCTGCTTATGATTCCTTTAAGAAATACAGATGAAGCCATGCTGCAGGTTCTGTGGGTTTGATCCCCTTGGTCTGAAGTCATTGCAGTGGTGAGAGTCTGTGTTCTGACTCCAGATTTACTGGCTGTATTGAAACTTTGGTGCCTAAAAATCACTGTAAAATGGGTCAGGATGGATCAAGCAACTCTCTGTATGTTTTCTCTCTTTTGTACAGTCACATTGTTTGAGCTGACAGTTGTCAATGACTGGTACATCATCATGGTGAGTGAACCTCAGCTGCCCTGTGTGTCCAGACAGCAGAGACTCTGCCAGTTCAGCTAGATCTTCCACACCACCACTGCTTTCTTCCCATGGTGATTGGAATGGGCCCAACATTGTCACTTCTTGTTGCCGGACACCTTTTGGTCCTGATTGTTGGGTGGCATTTGACCTCTGGCATGCTGCTGGGCTCATTTTCTTGTGAGCCTTCAGGCCAGATTTTAGTCTGGACAAATGAAGTCACTCTGTGTTCCAGCTTGTCACCCTGATGTCCAATCTGTGTTCTCATGGCATAATGGCTCTCACAACTACAAACTTTGAATATTCTGTGTGTTTGCATGTAGGAGCCTCAGTTTTTAGCTTGAGGGACAGCTTAGCTCCGAGGACCAGTTGGGGCATTGAGCATTGCACAGGCAATACCTGAGGCCAACTGGAACCACAAATGAGAGAGTGTCTCTGCTGCTTTATGCCTGTTGGCAAGCAGCTAACAGTGACTCTCCCTTCTTTTGTGCACTGCTGACTTCTTCCCTCCCCTCTTTAGGAAGGGGTGACATCCCAAACTACTCACTGGAGCCGTCTTTACTTCATGATCTTCTATATTGTGACCATGGTAGGTGTCTGGACATGCTTCATGTATCAGCTAGTAGGGATGAGGAGGGGAGGTTTTACTGTGTTCCAGAGGAAGCTTCCATCCCTGCATGAGGACAGCTTTTCTCTTCTACATAAACATCTTCCAGAAACAGGTCTAAGTCCACATCACTTGCAGAAACTTGAATTTCTGTGCACTGACAAAGCTGATGCTGCACAGGTCTGAGCCTGGGATAGGGACCAGAGCACCACAGGAGTTCTGTTCTGTCCCCATTGAGGTTGACTTTTAGCAGTTTCCTCACAGGGGGATGTGTGACATGTGTGGCCCCTCTGCCATGGGGGAACACGGAGTTGAAGCACAGACCAAATGCTCAGTGTCTCATTGAATTGGGCTGGAAGAAGGCCCCAGCAGCAGCCTCCTGATCCTCTTCTGTTCATGTCCTCTCCCAGGTGGTGATGACAATCATCGTGGCTTTTATTTTGGATGCTTTTGTCTTCCGCATGAACTACACTCGGAAGAACCAAGATTCAGAAGGTCAGAACTCAGGGCTGGGTGACCTACAATGTTGTGTCTTCTCTCCCTGGTGCCTTATGTCTGGAGCAGAAAATGGGATTGGCCAGTAGAGACAGATATTTTTGTGTGGTTATTTGCCAGCAAAGAAATAGATGATTTGTGGGTTTTACATTACTGATGAGCTTGATGTTTTTAAAAGTTGAGAGAATAGTTTGGGCCAGAAAGTTTGCTGGCCCTACACACTAGTTAACTTCTTCCCTGCCTTCTTGGGGGGACAGGGACATAGATGTTCTAGTTACAAAGGCAGGTACAGACTGTGCCTGACCTCTGGCTTAGTCCTGTGTGCTTTAAGCTTTGCCTTCCAGGGTTATCAGAGCAGCTAATGATGCAATGCTCATCTTGAAGACTTTTTTTCTGGTTTTTGTCTCTCCAGAAGATAATGGCATTGTGCTAGAGAAGGAGATCTCCAAGGAGGAAGTGGTTGGCATAATCGAGCTGTACAAGAGGAATTCAGCTGCCGCAGAAACAGCTCAGCTGCAGAAGATCGTTTTGCAGATGGACAAATATGGGGTAAGAGGAAATACTGCAAGTTCTCAGCACCAGGGGAGGGAGGTGTGCCAGGGCCACAAATGCCTTTTGCTGATTGAAAACAGAAAGTGCATGTGCATTTGTGGTGTTGAGAGCTGAGCTACTGGAAGGACTCTGCAGCATCACAAATTGTTGCTGCTCTAGAAAAGGAGCAGCTGAGTTTCCCCAGCTCTTTGAACAGCCTTGACTGTGCTGGCTCCTCCCTGTTGTCTGCAAACTTCCCTTAGAGCTGACTGGAAAAAGGTATATTTATTTTTCATCTGAGGAAGCAATAGTCTTGTAATTCTCCTGCCTCTCTTTCTCTCTGTGCCATCATGCACTTTGGCTTGTACAGTGCTGGAGCATTATGCAGCAATATGATGGTATCGATTCCAGGTCCTTCTTTCTCCATGGCACTGCAGGATGAACAATTGGGAAAATGAGCTCTTATCTCAGAACTGTTGTCTCATGCATCTGAGAAGAGCTTAAGTGGTTTTAATAATAGCCGTTAGATTCCTGTATCACCATGGCAAAGGGCAGGTGTTGCAGCCTCTCAGGTGACCTTTATTTGCTTTGGTTGGCTTGGTAGTTACAGGCTGAGCCCTTGTTGACAGACAGAACTCAGAATAGAGATGGAGATACTGGTCAGAAGCAAATTTCAAGACCATGAAGGAGGAGGTCATCCACAGCCTTGCAGTGATGATGCCAGACCTGAGGTTTCTTTTGCTGCTCAATCCTATTCGTATAATTCATGTGACTTCAGTTCTCTGCTTACATGATTTCAGGGGTCCAGCCCAATGTAGCAAATGCTGTGATCTAGGCAAGTGGGACCTGAAATTGTTCTTAGATGAGATGTTAATGGGAAGCTTGGGTTCCCGCCTTGTTCCAGGCACTGATACCATATTCATCTGGCTAAATTAAGCACCACGGACAGACAAATCTTATCTGAGCTACATCACTATCTGTAGTCTTTGGGGATCTGCTCAGCATGATTTGTCTTGGCTGCAGTTGCTGTCTGCATTTGTTTAGGTGATGTGCAGCACCTAAAATGCCTTTTCTCCATGACAAAAAGGAGTCCAGAATAGCCTGAGTGGATGATGGGTGTCCACATGAACGATACCTGAAGTTCCAGTACTGATCCTATGAGCTGCTCAGTGACTGATTAATGTCTTTTTTTGTTGGTTTTTTTTTTTCCTCCTCCTTCCCCCAACACTGTAGCAAATGTCAACCGTGTTTCTGGGACGCAGATCAAGGACCAAGAGTGATTTGAGTATGAAGATGTATGAGGAGGAGATACAGGTATGTGGGCCTGAACTGGAGATATCAGCAAGTCTCTGTGGTGAGCAGAACATTGCCTAGAATAACAAACCATCCTTTTAAACACTGGAGACTGCCTTCCTCCGAGAACCAGGCTGTGAGAAGGCTAGGAATCTATGAATTCTAGCTCAGATAGATCTATTCTTGCACTGAGGGCCTTTGGTAAACCACAGAGCATGTCAGAGCCTCCTCAGTGGGTCCAGGTGCTCAGCTGTGCAGGTGAGTCAGCCAAGTCACCCCATGCTTGGTGACTGCGTAGGCATCTCAGTTGGCTGAGCTTACCTGAGCTCCCCAGCTGTCTGCTGGGGCTGTGAGCACATGCGTGGTGCTGCCTGGGGCTTGACTGCTGAGCACAGGGTTGTTAAACCTCTGGAATGTGGTTATGTTTGGGCTTAGGCGTGTCTGTCTGACACAGAAGCCAAGGGTTCTCCCAGGCAGTGCATAATGTGGGCACTGCTGCCTGGTTTGCCTCCAGAATAGCTGCCTGAGCTGTGGGAAACAAATAGACAGCTGATTATCTAGATTGTATAGCACCTTCCTGCTAGTGCCCTCCATGATCAGGAGCTGTCTGCCATGGATTTGGGCAGTGTCCTGCCAAAGGTAGTTGAAGGTCATGGGCTAATGTAATGATTAGTACTGAAAGAATTAATCTTGTAACCATTTGAATCTGTCCTTTGTCCCTGGGACAAGACAGCCTGGGGTTGTCTTCAGTCTCCCTAAGGAAAATGAACATGTTTACCATGGAGCTGGGTGATCTGCAGAGAATCTCCCTGCCTGATCTGCTTGTCTCTGATTCAGGGATGTGACATACTGTAACACCCTGGGTGCTGCCCAGGATGAGGAGCAGCTCTGCGAATCCCAAACATCATGGGGACATCGATCCTAGAGCCCTAGACACTCAGGAGGGATGTCCTGAGAGAGGGATGTTTCCTTGCTTTGGTTTGCTTGCTGCATCCATCACATTCATGCTGCAGTCAGCTGGGTTGTTCCAGGAGTTTAGACTGTAACCAGGGCTCTGGAAAGAGCCCTCTATGCCTGAACAAATGTGCCCTCACATGGCAGAGTGACTGAAGGCTCTTCAGGGGTTATGAGGCCAATGTGGGGCAGAGCCTGATCCCTGTGTGTTTGATCTCCGGTTGCAGGAATGGTATGAGGAGCACTCCAGAAAAGAGGAATCGCAGACACCATTGCAGGAGCCTGCATCTGCTTCCACCAGCTCTCTGAAGCCCCTGAACCTCCGACAACGCTCCCAGACTGTCATTTAGGCCTAGCTGACGCGAGCCGCCTTCTATGCAATAACCTAGAGTATTCCTTCACAGCGTATATTTTGGGAAGATGTATATAGATCTGTCAGTGTTTTAGGGTTCGAATCTCTTCCCCAGCAGTGGGTGAAAACCCAGAGGGGACTCTGTGTAAGGATGCTACACACAGGTGGAGCATGTTGGCCATGCTCAGCACAGAGTGAACATCTCAGACAGAGCAGAGACCTTGTCCCTCTGAGCCACTTCCCAGGCTGCAGCCTGCTGCTTGTCTTACCACTAACAGACCTTGGGGAAAGGGATGTGTAATCCATTAACAGCAGGGAATTTGCCAGAGCCACCTGCTTAATATTAAAACTTTGGCCCTTTTTGAAGATCCCTTTTGCTTAAAGGGTACCATAAACCTAGGAATAAAAGATCAGGGAATGAGTTTTTCTTCTCCGCCTTCCCTATGCAAAGAAAGGGGAGGTGGTGTGAAATCTCAGCACTTTTGGAAGAGCAGACTGCCTTCCCCCTCCTTTTTAGCACACCTAGATGCACTCCCTGTAGTCGCTCCAGCTCTGATTATTGAATTTAGCTGTCCTTGAACAGTTCTGAGGCAGAACGGAGGGCCAGCACCTCATCATGTTATGACCATAGGTGGGACAGGAGTTTAGGGACATGAACCCTGTCTCTGCTGTAACTATCCAGTATCTGCATTGCTGCTGGTCAGTCCTGCCCATGGCACTGCCTGGGGTTGGGGTCACCTCTGCAAACCCCAAATCTCCTGTCCCTGTTCAGGGAGGAGGATTCTGCAGCATGACATGGCTGTTGGCCTCTGCCACTTGGCCACCTGCTCTGCAAAGGGCAAACCTCTGGCTGGTCCTTAGCTCAGATCAATGACTAGGAGGAAGAATGGAAGGTTTTGCAGCTCAGTCTGGCTTTTCTCTGCCTGGCTCTGGGTTAGGGACTGCTCATGGGAATCAAATAGTCCTGCTGGTTAATCCTCAGCCCAGGGATTGCTCTGTACAGGTGAGTCCCAGCACAGCAGTGTGGCTCTCACCCTTGCAGAAATGTTCCTCAGGTTGGCAAACACGGACTGAGTCGGATCTTGGGAAAATCCACTGAAGAGCTTTACCGTTCCCCTGGATTTTGGATACAGGAGGAATGTGGAAGACTATGACTCTTCTCACCTGTCTGCTTTTCTGCAGCTGGCAGGGAAGCTGCCAGACCTGGTAGCTGAGGGATGGGGAGGAAGGCGAAAAGGGATCCCTTTCCAGCTCTGCCACATTTGTTCTGTGATCATGGCAGGTTGCATCATCGCTCATGTTTCATTTGAACCTGTCTCTTCAAGTCCCTCCTTTCCCTGTCAGCACAAAATGCTGAGGGCTAGAAGTACCTGTCAGCTGAGAGGTTCTACTCACCTCTTACTGTTTGATCTTTCCTCAGGTTTTGACTAAGAGCAGAGTTTGCTGGAGAGGCTTTCTCCTTCCATCAGGTACATCAGGCAGTGGGAGATCTGTGTTCCCATTCCCTTTATCCCACATCCCTGTCTTTTCCTTGGTAGCCTCACCATGTGGCACAAGGACAACAGGAGAGGGCTAATCCTACCTGGGCAGCTCAGCATTTTATGGATGGATGAGACTTTAAGAAGTAGGCAAGACAGATCTGCTTCTGGAAACCTCTCCCTGCATAGCACAGTGGGAGCATTTGGGCTACAGGATGGAAGGAGTGGGTGAGCAGCTGGCCAGGCAGCACAAACACCAGAGGCTGCTCCCAACCCTTGCCAAATTCCCTGGGTGCCTCAGGACAACTCTTTGTTTCCTTTCTGGATACTTGCAGGTATGAAACTACTTCTGAGCTGAACCGTGAAGGACCTTAAAGGGCTGTTTTCCAAACCATAATTTTGACCACAAATTAAGGAGCAGTGCAGTTGTTGCTCTCACAGTCTGGAGTCACAGCCTGGGAGGTTTATCCAGATTAGTCCTGGGGCTGCAGGAGATGGTGTTTATTGAGTTTTAAGTTGTGTGCAGGATGAATGAGCATTGTGAAAGTTAGGGAGGAAAAAATGTGGCTGTGTTTAATCTCCACATTCCCCTACAGCCTATTTCTCCTGGCAGGGCTGTCAAGTGACTTTTTTGAAGTGTTTCCTGGGTGTGAAGGGAGCTGTGGCTTTAAGCTGTACTGAGGGGAGCACTGACCTGCTATGCAATAACAGGGCACTCTGGAGGGCTTTGGGCTGGGGGTCAGGGCACAGGTGCTGCCACTGTGGCTTCATGCCGAGGTGTTGATCTGCCCCCACTGTGTTCATTATTTTTGTAAACCAAGGAGGGTGGCAGGAGTTTGCTTCTTCCATATGACTTTGGAAGGAAACAAAGTTTGAGTACGGGGCATCCCCTTCTATTTATCCTCCTCTCCCCCCACCCCTCCCCGACACACAGACTAACGATGGAGACAATCATTTTGTAGGGAGCACGGGAGGAAGCACTGCAGGATTTTGTATGGTGTTTTGTTTATAAAAACGATTTTATGGACATGTCTGTCAAATGTTCTCTAGATTTTTTCAAGCGCACTAATAAAAAGCATCCTCGGCTTTGTAAAGGCAGCAGCTTCCTTTCCTCCTTCCCGTGTTATTCCAGAGGGTGGGGTTGGGCCAAGCTGAAGTACTTCCAGAGTTTGAAGAGGAACACTGCCTGCCCTCTCCAGTGGCAAGTGCTTGTGTTGGGAATGTTTTGCGTGTATGCCCTGCTGAGCTGCTCTGAATTCCTGCTCCAGGACACTGCAAAGCCTAAACTTCCCCTCTGCCAGGTTTTTCCCTAAACATTAAGAGAATGCTTTCAAACTTGTTATTTAAAGCCACCCCAAAGCAGGGTTAAGGTCAGGAGTGTTTGCCCCTGTGCCTCTGTTTTGGTACGGTGGCTGCGGTTTTGATTGCTTTAGCCCTGCTGTGTGGAAGGAAGTGGGGGGTTGTGTCCCAGACAATTCCGGCAGCTGCTGGTAACGTGAGAAGATTCTGGGCAGAGCCAATAGCTGCAGGCACAGGGAGCGTTATTTTTTGTGAAACCCATGGTTAGAAAAAGGAGAAATGCTCTGGGAGGCTGTTGACAGTCCCAGAAGGGAGAGGGAACCAGGTCCAGCGGTTGTGTTGCTTGCACAACAGCCCTTTCTGCCATGGGGAGCAATGTGGCTCTTCTCTGTAACAGCACTCTGCCTTCCAGCCTGTGTCCTGCACACCCTCTGACTGGGTGGGAGCAGAAGCACCAGCCCACCCACTCCACTCCCCTGGGACCATGGGCTTTTCCCTGGGACTCTGGGCAGCCTCACCAGTGTTCCTGTCCTCATGGGCTGAGCAGTGCTCCTCACCACCCGTGCTGTGACTGTGACACATGTGACTGCTGCTGGGACATCCGCTGCTTGGTGAACCCAGCAGAAACCACTTCCTCAGCCCCTGGGGCAAACTGCCCTGGGTGATCCAGTGTCACTCCTGGCCCCTCAGCTGCTGCTGGCTCAGCCCTGGCTGTGCGTCACAGCAGCACAGAGCAGAAGAAATCACCCTCACAGCAAACAAAAGTCAAGGTTGGGTTTGTTTGGGTTTTTTATTGCAAATTTTTTTACAGTGCCTAAAACTACTCCTGCCAGAGGCTAACACTATGGGTGGAAATCTGCAAGACCTTTTCTGCAGCTCAGCTCACCCCAGGAGGAAGAAGAAAGTAGCATTTTAAACTCAGGTTGAAAAACATAACTAAAAAAAGTAAGGGAAACCAGCCTCCCTTGGTTTGGTGTTTGTTTTTCCTCAGGCTTTGCTTGTACAAAACCCAGCATGGCCCTGGAGCATTGTCTCCTTCACCCCAGCTGTCTCTGCCCCAGGTGCTCTTTCAGCCCCACAGTGCCAGCACGGTGTGTCCTTCACTAGGACAAATGTGTGCTTGGACCTTAGCAGAGTCACCCCATGTAGTATGACTGCCCCAGCCCTGTCCCAGAGCAGCTGGGTGGAGGTGAAGAAAGGGGCAGGTGCAATGGTAGGGAAGGTAAAGCCTCTCCTCTTGTGCCCCTAAGCCAGAGATGCCCCATCCTCTGCCTCTGGGACTGGAGGTAGCTAAAGTCTCAACCTCACTCCTGCCCAGAGCTGCCTTGAGTTGCACAGATTAAACAGAGCAAGAAGAGGATGTGGCTAATGACTCCAGTTGCTCCTTCCCCAAAGCACAGCCAATCCCTCCAAAGAGGGAGGGCTGCGGACTGGGCTGACACCTCCAGCAGCACGACTGGGGTCAGGGTGCCCTGGTCCCCCTGGCAGGGACAGGGAAGAGGACAGCGAGGCCCTGATCCAGTGGGGAGGGAGTGAAATCCAGGAACGGATATGATCTGGGGCCACTCACAGGGTGGAGAGATGGATCACCCTGAACTCGGTGAGCAGGGCCACACAGAGGAAGACCAGGTAGTAGGTGATAAGGCAGATGCCATAGGCCTTGCCCAGCTGGAAGCACTGCACTGGCACTGACACGAAGGAGAAGACCAGGCTCAGCCCCAGGGCCCCAGCCAGGACCCAGACCAGGACGCTGTCAGGCTCCAGCTGCCAGAGAGAAGGGGAAGGATGTGGGGTGACACCAGAGTCCTACTGCCACCCTGACCTGTGCCCGCCCCATGTCACTGCTGCCTTACCTTCACCACCAGCTGGCCACTGGTCATCTGCAGCAGGCAGCCAAGTCCCACACCCACCAGAATATCTGGGGCACGTTCAGGATGGACACACAGCACAGGAAACCTCAGGAGCACTAACCACATCCCTCCCGCCCCATGGAGGGGGACAGCATTGGTCTTCCTTCTCCTCCTCCTTCTTCCTGCACCCCATGACTGTTGCCTGGCCCAAAGTATTCCCTTGTGGTAAACACAACCTTGAGCACTGGAGAAGAGGCTTCAGCCAGGTATGAGGAGGTACTGGAGGAAGGCAGCCTCTTCCCCTCCTTCCCTTTGCCAGGTCCCAAATCTGCCACATTCCAGTCCAAACTCCCACCGTGCTGGGACTGGAACAGCCATGGAGACAAAGTGGGGTTATGCTGGCTCCATCCCTGCAGCTCACAACCATCTCACCAGTTCCCCTGCACCATGAGGACACCAGGGAGGTTGCTAACACTGCAGGGACTCTGGGATGGATCCTGCAGGACCAGGGGCTTTCCCTGGGATATAAGCAGGGAAACTGAGGCAGCCCTTGCCCAGCGACCCAAAGGATACTGAAGATGATGCCCCCGAAGCAGGCGGAGAAGGCCATGCGGGGATAGCCCTGCCGTGCCATGGTGAGGTCAGAGAAGGTGTCTGCAGAAGGAGAAAAGGAGACCTTGGGGGATCACAGGGGCACCCCAGGGTGCACTTAGGACGGCACTGGGGCACAGCAGAGCCCTCACCACCGATGCTGTTGCCCCAGGCCAGTAGTGTCAAGCCCAGCACGGTGTTGCTCAGCTGGAAGATGATGCCAAGGGTCCTCAGAATGTTCACCAGCTCTGTGGCCGCAGCATTGATCCACATGGCACTGGCCAAAAACCCAAGGAAGGCAAATACCTGCCAGAAGAGAAGTAACCTGGTCCCTGGGTGCATCCCATGGGATCCTGCACAGCCAGGCAGGCTGGGATCTTCTGGGGACATCAGGGACCAGGAAGAAGGTCCTAGCTCCTGCTCTGCCCCCAGGACCCCCAGCCTAGTCTGGAGCAGGTTGGGCTGATCCCCAGTGTGGGCATTCAGGGCTGGGGGAACCTTACACAGTGATACTTGGGTGGCTCCTCGTTGCTTGTGGTGATGAAGATGATGATGGCCAGGAGAGAGCCAAACAGTGTGACCAGTCCCCAGACTGGGAAGATGCCCTGGATCTGGTACAGCCCATCTGCATGTGATGGGGACAGGAGACATCAGAGTGGCTGGGGCAGGATCGGACCAGGCTCAAGGTAGGAGGTAAAGCCTTGTACCCTAAAGCCACTGACTACCCAAAGCCCTCACAATACGGCTTCTCCCTTCAGTGCCTCAGTTTCCCCAGGCAGACCAGGCCTGCCCCATTTCCCCCCCAGGCCCTGGATGCTGGGGAACCCAAACCCCCACCCCTGTGAGAGTGCATCCAACTGCAAATCAGCTGCAAACTAGGTCTCCAGTTTGTCTCTTCACTGCCCATCCTCCCTCCCCAGAACAGGGAATCAGCTCCACAGGGCTCCTACACTCTCCAGAGCTTTGGTGGCCATCTCAGTCCCATCCCTTCTTGGGTGCTGGGGCTGCCCCAGGCTCTTACAGGCACCCGACTTCAGGGTGAGGATGCAGAGCAGGGGGCTGGTGAGGATGTGCAGGCAGTTAAGAGGTCTCTTCCAGTTCAGGTCGTCCTTGTCAGGGTCCACGATGGGAACAGTGAGAAGCAGCACTAGCTCCACAGGCATCTGGGAGGAGCAGCCAGTAGTGGGGATGGGGATCCCCAAGCTGGGACACCCCAGGAGGTACCCCATGACACATCCCCAACCTACCTGCCTTTGTCCCACTATTCCCATTGCAAAGCCCAGGGTGACAACCCCAGGGGCCAGCAGAGACAGGGATGCCTTGTGGGGACCTCCTCCTGGCTCCTATCCCCCCACTCACCTTGAAGGCCTTGAGGAGCCGCCAGTACCAAGGCTTCCTCCTCCACTTGCGATAGTCCAAGGGGCTGAGGGCAGTGGTGAGGATGCGCAGGGAGGTCTCCCGGGAGGGGAGCAGGGGCCGGTACTCCTCACCTGTGAGGGGACATGGCAATTGAGTGGGGTGGAGAGCTCCCAGCCCTGCCAGAGATCCCCCTGCCCCAGGGCAGCACCCAGCCGTGGCTGTCCCACGGGTTCAGTCACACATGCAGCATGCTGAGGGTCTCTGGGACCCCCAGTGGCAGAGCCCCATGCTCACAGGAACAACA
>NW_008659928.1:49260-50769 GCF_000695815.1 Acanthisitta chloris
TTTGTGCTCGAGGACTCTGGCTCTTCAGCATCTGTCGGCATCTCTGGGAGGGAGAGGAGCAGAGTGGGGCAGTGGAAGGACACCCCAGCACACTGTGGGTCCCATCACAGCCAGGCAGCCCTTACCTGGTTCCCAGGGTCTGGAGGGGGTCAGCCCATCCCCCCGCTGCCGCCGGTGAATCCAGGTGCAGAGCACCACGGTGAAAACGTAGAAGACATACAGCCCCAGGTAACCTGGGATGGGAGAGCAATGGGGGGTTATGGCACCCCCAGGCTGCTCCTGTCACCCCCAGCCCCCCATGGCACTCACCCAGAGCCTCTCCCAGTCTGATCCTGCCAAAGTAGAGGACCATGAAGGTTACAAAGACAGCCACCATGTAGAAGATGACATCTCTGAGGAAGGGCCTGGAGGCAGCTGTGAAGGGCTTGACCAGGGCGATGCCCCCAGCCACCACTGTGGTCACGAACACGCCGGCACCTGCCAGTGGTCCAACAGGACCCTCTCAGCGGGTTGGAACATCCCAAGTCTCTGCAATGTTCCCCCCAAACACCCCATCCCAAGCCAGCAGTTCCCAGGGAGGAGCTGGCAGTGAGGGTCTCCTTACCAAAGATGGCCCCAATGGCCAGCCCTGCTGTCCGGGGGTCGGAGAAGGCCACCACAGCACTGAAGACATCTGGTGCCCCATTGCCAAAGGCCAGGAAGGTGACACCATGGAGAAGAGATGTCAAGGAAAAGATCTGGTGGCCATCTCCCTGTGGGGACACTGGTGCCTGTGGACTCCTGCCCAGTGCCAGCACATGATCACTAGTACCACTACAACCTCCAGCTCACACTCCAAATTGGTTTCCCCTGGCATGGTGCCGAGGGCACACAAAGAGACCATGTCACAGACACCTCCCCTGCCCTGTCCCCACATCCCTCCTCCCTGGCTGAGGTTCCCCTCGACCCACCAAGGATACTGCCACGTTGTGGGACAGCTTCAGGTTGGTGGAGATTGCTGACAAGTTTGGGCAGAAGCTGGAAGGGCAGAGAAGGAGGCAGAGAAGGGTGACACGGCTGCTCAGGGACCATGGGGCTCCCCAGTCATCCTGGGGACCATCCCCTCCTCTGCGGGGCCACTCACAACTTCTCCGCTGTTACGCTGAGGATGATGAACAGGTACAGGAGCCAGAGAGCCTGAGGGGTCAGGGGTGGCACAGAGAGGGGTCAGTGGGGTCCTCACTCTGTGCCCCTGCAGCAGAGCAACCCCCAGCATTGCCCCACTCCCATCCTTACGTAGAGGGTGACGGCGAGGGGCAGCAGCTGGGGGGGGAAGACACAGAAGACCCCGTTGAGGTAGTCGAGGAATCCCCCGTCCAACCGGCAGTCAGGGTTGCTCCAGATGAAGTGGCACCACTCAGAGCTGTTGTGTTCCCGAACCTCCCAGCACTGTGGGGCAGAGCAGGGGGTGCTTGGCCCGGCACCCCAAGCACCCACTGCTCTCCACGAGGGCTGCCATCGGGTATCCCG
>NW_008659929.1:0-16371 GCF_000695815.1 Acanthisitta chloris
GGCGATGTGGAGGAGCTGCTATCTCCACGCGGTGTCCGCGGTTATGCAACGCGGTGGCGGCTGCGGGTGGCTCTGCGGCCAGCACGGCGACACCAGCCCTGCCCGGAATCACTCTGCTGTACCGCAGCGGGAGTGACTTGTCCCGCCAAGCATGCTGTAATGACCCTGTTGACAAGTTCAGGGTCTTGGTTGGGGGGGATTGAGGAAGGCTCTCTTGCTTCATCACCACTGGGATCTGGTGGTGTGAGCATCTCTTTAGCAACGTGACACAGCAGCTGGACTTGGCCTGCCTTCTGCAGGTCCCTTGGCTTTTCATGCCTCTTGCCTGCACACTGGGCTGGGCTGGAGAATGTCACTCTCCTTCTCTGAGGCACCGTGAGGATTAATTATTGAGTAAAGTGGAGTGGAAAAAGCTAAGTCACTGCAATGTTTTGGGTTTCAATATGACTGTGTGTCCATTGGGAAATGCTTGCAATCAGTAGGTGATGCCATCTGAGAAATCAAGAGGTATTGAGAGCAAGTACAGATTGTGCAAGTGTTTAGACGCTCAGCCACTTTTTCAGTAACGCTCACTAATTTGGGGATGTTTTCATCTCCGGATGCCCAGCTGGAGATGGCTCATAGAATCTTATGTTGACACATACAGCTCTGCTGGAAGTCACGTACTGAAGACATGACTTCTCCAGGCATACCAGCACAGCTAGGCACAAGCACAGTGAGCATCCCTGTGGCCCAGGTCTCAGTATGGGAAAACCACTGGACTGTTTCCTTCTTGCCGAAACATTGGGTGTCAGCCATCACCACATGGAAAAGCACCTTGCTCATATGCTGCCAGGAGACTGACTTTGTAAATAGTGCAGTAACATGAACCCATCACACATTAGAAACAGTTGGCCGTCAAGCGGTGAGCTGAGTGCATTCACAAGTTCACCACAAAGTAGTACTGGAGTTAGCTCCATGGTTTTGTCCTCTCCTGTGTGCTGTTCACCTCAACAGTGCTGATATCAACCGCATTTTGCTTTTTTTTTTGTTTCCTAAAGAGAGCAAAGAGAGAACAGAAATTGCCTTAAGCTTTTTTTTTTGTTTGTTTAATTTAGTTGTACAGGGTTGCACATTGTCCCTAGAGTTCTTTTCAGATCCCCTTGTCTTCTCTGATATACAGAGAGACACTTTGTTCGATAAGAGTAAATTCCTTGGACATAAAATCAGGCTAGCCAGTTGTTTGTGCCAAAGTACGAAGTCTTATGAAGAGGGAGGTCATCATTGTGTCTTTGTTTTGTAGCTGTTTTTAATTGATCTTTTTCATTTGAAAAGAACTAAATAGCAAGACTTGGCCATTTGGCTAGCTGTTTTGCCTTGTGTTTGTCTTTTTGGCGTGTTTTCCTCAGACCAGCACAAATACGGCATTTGTTTTGCTGGCCTTGGATTGACTTGAATATGAAATTACAATGCGAGAGGATATTCATGAGTTTTCAAGACTCTGGTGGTCTGTGCCTTTCTGTTTCTGTGCCACATTCTTCTCTTACCCTGTAACAGCCCAGAAGGACATTGAAAATCCTGCACGCACTACAAACAAGGTGATGCAGTCAGAGCGGGAGCTTGGCCTCTGTGCCGCTGTCCTGCGTGTGTGGTGGTCACTCCTGTGGTTTCTCTGAGGGAGGTGTTCTCCAGCAGAACAGGGAGCAGGGTTCCATTTCTGGGCAGGACTGTGCCTCTCACCCATGGAGGGGCTTCCCTGACACCCAGCTCCCTGGCAGGTTCCTCTCTGCAGTGCTGCAGGGTGAGTGCTGCACCTAAGCTCCTGCACTTGTTCTTCTGGAAAAGGAGAGGTCTGAACCAAATCTGTTCCCTCACCCATGCAGTCATTGTTAAATCATCTCCACAAAATAGCCCCTGTTCGGTATTTGTAACAGTCTTCTTAGCACAGAAGCTCATGAGTTTTCATGCTTGAGGACCTGAGCTTGCAGACCTGGTGGTAGTAGCTGGAGCAACATGACAAATATTTGTGCTCCACTGAATTAGTGGTGAGGTACAAGTTACTGAACTTGTCTGGTTAACCAAGTACAAATAGCCTTGGGGATAGGTATTGTCTTCATTTCTGGGTTTGTACAGCCTTTTGCTCAGTGGGAGCCTGGGACTCTTGAAATACAGAGAATCATAGAAAGATTAAAAAGAAGTGACATGGTGTGAACAGTGTTTGGGAGCAGTTAATGACATGCCCAGCCCAGCCACCAAAGCCATTGCTGAGAACTGGCAAACCCAGAACTTCATCTTAATCCCAACACGGTGTATCTTGCAGCCACTCCCTTTGATGATTTAAAAAGGTGTATCTAATTCTTAGCTGGCCTTCACTGGCAAGGAATGCAGCACGATTGCAAATTTGGTGTGGTATAATTACCCTGCCTTTCTTGCCCCATTACCACTGACATTACTCTCCTCATGCCTGGGTTTATTGGCTGACTTGTAGAACCTCTCTGGTTTGTTTTGCTTTTTTAATGACAATGTTGAGAGGATGGGAGGTGTTCGCTGGTTTCATGGAAGCTTCCTTTGGTTTCTGGGTGGCAAGGCAGCCAAGTCCTGTTTTTTGTAAGACTCGGAAAAGCTGAGTAATACAATAAAGGAGAATGTCTGGGAATAGGTTTGATTCAGTGGTTGGGGCAAAGTGTTTAATAGTTCAGAGGAATTCCTTCTTTTCAGAATCACAGCAGTAAAATGGCAGTACTGATAAACAATTATTTGGGTTGTGTGTGGGGTTTTTGACCTTTGTAGCTTTGCCACTGCAAATCATCACGCAGAGGTCTTTCTTATCAGGCGTAAATTTGTCCTGTGTGGGTGCCCAAGGCAACACTTGGAAGAGGACAGTACTTGCACTGTGGAGGGAGTTGGAAGGGGCAAGGGGCTGGAGAGCAGAGCAAGAGGTGTTGCCCCTTGCCACGTGGCTTAAAAGCATCCCAAGGACAGGTTCATCTGGCAGTGTGTACCAAGGCTAAAGCATGCAGTGCTACGTACCAGTGGAGATGTTCCTGAGCCTGCCCTCCCATGCTCACCCGTGGGAAAGCCAGATGACATTTATCAGTACGGACAGCGTAGAGAGAGTGTTTATCACGCCTGTGTGCTTTCACAGGCTGTGACATCTTCATAGGTGGAGAAGGGAATCCAGGGCCAGCAGCAGCTCCCCCTCTTGACATTGATTTCATGTGGCTTCCTTGTTTCTTATTGCCCCCTGATTTATCATAGTCAAGAGTTTTACCCTTAGGGGTTCAAGCTCTGGCTGTGCATGAATCCAGTGGAGAAGTCAGTTTTCTGGGAATCTCAGTAACAGGTGGTTGTCATGGTTTAACCCCAGCAGTAACCAAGCACCACGCAGCCACCAGCAGGATGGGAGAGAGAATCAGAGGGGTGAAAGCTAGAAAACTTTTGAGTTGAGATAAAGACAGTTTAATAGGGAGAACAAAAGCTGTGCACACAAGCAAAGCAAACCAAGGAATTCTCACTGCTTCCCACAGGCAGGAGTTGTTCAGCCATCTTGAGGAGAGCAGGGCCTCATCACATGTAATGGTTCCTTGGGAAGACAAATGCCATCACTCCAAATGTCCCCACCTTCCTCCTTCTCTCCTCCACTTTATATATTGAGCATGATGTCATATGGTATGGAATATCCCTTTGGTCAGTTTAGGTCACCTGTCCTGGCTGTGTCTCCTCCCAATCTCCCATGCACCCCCAACTTCCTCGCCAGCATGGCAGCACGACAAGCAGAAAAGGCCTTGGCTCTATGTAAGCTCTGCTCAGCAATAACAATCTCTATGTTATCAACCCTGTGTTCCACACAAATCCAAAACAAAGTCCCATGCTAACCACTGTGAAGAAAGTTAACTCTACCCCAGACAAAACCAGCATAGTTGTATAAACTGTTTCAGGAAATGGTCCTGATGAGTGAGTCCTTTGGTTGCACATGGAACTGCTGCACATCTTGTCCAGAGCACCTGTGTATCAGAAATGCCTGTCTTGAAGATTGTTTACTGAACTCTGCTCAGGAACCAAGGGCGTGATCGTAAAGGCATGTCAGATATGGCATTACTTGCTGGTTGAAGGCTGTTCACATTCAGGATCTTTCAGCACTTCCAGTCCTTTCTATGGAGAATCAATGTCCAAATGCATCACGGGCTGGTCTTTCCTGCTCTGTCTTGTTTGGCTCTTCTTTGGTATTGCCATATCTCAATATTTCATGACTCTCATAATGTTGTTTCTTTTCTTTCAGTTTCAGTTTTGAGGCCCTTGTCATTTCACAAATATCTGAGTCTTACTGTATTTAAGGGTTTTTTTTCTTCGCCTTTTTTTTTCTCAGAGAAGTCATTTTGAGCAATTTGAGAATTTGGCTACTTTCATAACAGCTGAAATCTAGTGGCAAATAAAAAGGGCCATTATGTACATGTATTTAAAAATCTTGTGATTTTTAGTCCAGCCTTGGCAGGAGGAGAGCAAGACTCTGCCCCGGGGGGTCCTCAAGGAAGCCACCTCCAGCTCACTGCTTGCCTCTGCTCTCTGCAGACAGGACACCACCCTGCACCCACAGCACTGTCTGACCTTGGACCAGCTGTGGGTGCTGAGTGTCAGAAAGGAGGTGGTGGGGGAAGAAGAGGAGGAAGGTCACCAGGAGGACATAACATTCCTTATCTTCCTCTGGCCCACTGTCTCCAGCATTGCCAATTTTGGAAGAGTCATGGTGCTCACATCCCAGAGGTGAGCAGGAGAGGTTCCCAACTGTGCCCACGCCATGCAGAGGACAGAGGGAGCCAGAGCTTGGGCAGTGCCTCTGTCCTGTCCCTGTCACGGGACTTCATTCTTTCCCTGTGTCCTTCCCCATGAGTGCAAGCACCTGCCTCTGCCCTCCTTCCCGGGGGGCAGCAGTTGGGGGCAGTGCGCCTTGAGGCTGTTTCTCCTCTCTGCAGCTCCTAGCCTCTGAAGGAGCCATGGGTGGATGTGCTGCTGGGGTAAGCCATAGGGATACTCCAGGCACAGCTGGGTGACAGAACACAGCTCGCTAGCTGGGGAGAGGTGTCCCTGTAGCTGCAGAAAGCTTTCAGGCACAGCTGCCTGACAACAAAGAAGAGGTTGCTTGAAGCTCAACCAGCTCAGTCCCTGTCCATTACTGCTGCACAGGGCACCACAAAGAGCCAAGAGAGCCCAGGTGACCTGCCTGCCATCCATCAAACTTCTGGAGAAGGAGTTGAGGTGCTGCCATGCTGTTAAGTGTTTCTCTGCTCCAGGCTCAGTCCCCGAGCACTGGTGCTTCAGCCAAGCAGCAGAGGCAGCACTGCCCATCTCCTCCTACTCCTTCTCTCTTAGTGGAGGTCACTCAGCACTGGGAGTCTGGATGATGGAGGCTGGGCAGAGGTGACAATGGCAGCCTTTCAGCTGCCCCTGGCTGTGTCAGGGTGCAGGGATGTGCGACCAGTGAGGTGAGCTTGTGTGGAAAGGAGGAAGGGAAGGGGAATCCCACAGTGCCGGCTGGGGAGATGGAAAGGGTTAGGGAGCCACCAGGAGCACTGGTATGTCTTCACTGGCAGTGCTGGGAGGAAACCAGTCACATGGGATAGGGAGTCCAGGAGGACAGAGGGTCCTGTCTCTGCCATGCTCAAACTGCTGATTCCAGGTGGCAGCTCACCAGTGGCCCTTTCTGCTGTGGGGCTGCTCTTCCAAGGAGAACAAAATTCAGCCTCCTCCTGCCTTTCTGGTTTTCTCAGAGCTCTGCATCTCCGTTGTTGCAGGTGCTGATTCCTGAAGTGCTGTGACTCCTGGGCCCCCCCAGCTGATGTCCACAGTAAAATGATCTTTTCTCTCTTCTGACTATGTTGCCATAGAATATTCTGGAATGTGGAGCTGTTTGGGAATGAATCCTGGAGGAAGATTGAGTTTGGGGTCATTCCTTGTTCCAGCATCCTTCCCAGTAGGCAACAGGGCTGAGTTGAGGTCCTTTAGGAAGTCAAACCAAAGTAGAATATCCTACCTGAGTGTGGAGGTTGTAAGGGACCTGTGGAGGTCATCTGGTCCAACATCTGCTCCAGCAGGCTTCCCTAGAGCAGGCTGGCCAAGAGCATGTCCTGGTGAGTTTAGAGGATCTCCTTAGAGCAGGGCCATGTGGTCAGAATGAGGGCAAGACATAGACAAGGCACGGTGGCCAGGAAGGGCTCAAGGGCTTCACACAGGCACTATCACCTGCAGTTTGCTGTCCCCTGCAGTCAGCCATCCTCCTTGCACACTGGGTGTCAGGCAGTTTCCTCAGATTCCCTAACTCATGGCAATGGGAGGTACTCACTTCCACACTGGGTGGTCCATATGCATCAGTTCACCCAGAAAGTCTTTGAAGCAGAAACACCAGTAGCTGGACTGATGAGGCTTCCATGCATTCTGGTGTGATCCAGTGGACACCTGCACCCTGATGGACGAGGAAGGCTGAGCACTCTCACCATTGTCCCTATATTGCTCATAAGTGCACAAGTAATGAGTTGCAGATTGCCTGTTATGAATTAGAGAACTTGGGTGTTTGAAACCTGATGAGTTAAGTGGTGAATGAGTGAAATGATGTGTTAGCCTCCTCTGCACAAAGGGGATCGAGCCTTTATTTGCTGAGGGTTTTCATTTGGTTTCCTAATGAACTCATAAAATATAGTTGAATTTGTGGAGTACCTTGTACTGTAAATATGAGGTATCCAAACATACCATGATACTGCTCAGTCCTCTTCCTCCCAGAGGAGGCTTCCTGTAGCTTTTCACTGTCTGCAGGATGGGGGGGGAAGCTGTTTACTATTTTGAGAAGCTCCACAGGGAATATTCTTCATCTGTAATTTAAAAGATCTCCTTAATATTTCTGGTTTTAAAGTGCTTTCTGCAAATGAAACGTGGAACATAGGAATCACATCTTTGCATTTTAATTGCCAGCCTCAGCAGTTCAAGTTATATGCAGAGCAAATTCTGTACATAGTCGTATGTGGGCAATGCAGTCCCTGCATGGATTTGCTGAACATCACTGGCTTGTCCAAAGTTGTGTGCTGGTTTTAGTGCATTAGGAGCAGAGATAGCATCTAACTGAGTCCCAAACATCCGCAGGTACAGCATTAGACTGATAACTTCCCTTCATGCTCCAACAGTGCCTTCAGAAGTCCCCACTCAGTCAGAACATCTGCCCAGGCTCAGAATGAGGCCATTCCTGGGAAGAAAAGGAGAGATGGGAGCTGTGCTTGATGGCTGATCAAACTAGGTTTCCCTGCCCGTGCACTTGGGTTTCAGGTGCTGTATTCATACTCAGGACTTGTTGCAGTCTGAACTCCTCTTTCTATCTAGATCATATGAGGTATCGTCCCTGAGCGGTGCTTTGCTCCTACAGGCATCCTGCTGTGCATTGCAGAAGTTCAGAGCTGAATTATTTACTTAGGAAGCATGTTTTATACAAGACTTAGAAAATGGAGGAGAAGGGGAATATTGCAACAG
Source organism: Acanthisitta chloris (assembly GCF_000695815.1). Classification (NCBI taxonomy): domain Eukaryota; kingdom Metazoa; phylum Chordata; class Aves; order Passeriformes; family Acanthisittidae; genus Acanthisitta; species Acanthisitta chloris. Next base: position 7,489 of record NW_008659929.1, read on the forward strand.
CAAACTGGAATGGACAAATACATTTTGCCCTCCAGTTTCTAAGCATTGCACTTTTCCACCACTGTTTCAAAATTGCTTTCTCTCCCATAATTATCTTCAAAAGAGAAAGCTGATCCAAAGTGTTTTCTTTCCTTTTTTATTTTATTTTTTGGGGTGGTTCATTGATTTTCATTTTTAATAATAAAGGTGAATAAACAAAAGAAAAACCCCACAGCAATATATTACCTAGTGTTTAAAATAGAGTGAATGTGCATATGTACCACAGCACAATTCAATTGTGGTCATCAAAGTGTCTCACAGAGGTGATAATCCTCATTTCAAAGATGAGGAAACAGAGGTGCTGAGAGCGAAAGTGGCTTAGCAGGTCAGTGGCAAAACAGAGCAGGAGTGTCATGAGCCTGTACTGCAGGCAGAAATGACGGAACAGAGGAGAACAAACCTGTCCTCACCTAATCAGGACAGCCACGTCCCAAGTGCAATGAAGGCACAGTGACACTGCAGGGAGAGCACCAAATCACGCCACAAGCTGTAGAGCCAGAAAAGCCTGGTTTCCTCCAGTAGTCCGGGATTGTCTGCTGTTGGCCTTTAATGGTGAAATCATGGGGTACCACTGTGGCTTTTCCCTCACCAAGGGCACTGGTAGAGTCTGGCTCCTCACCTTTATTGTCTGTTTTCCTAAAACTTTGGGGTGTTTGAGAATTTTTGAGCCTTTCTGTCATCTGTGATCCCTGTAAGGCAGTGGAGTCACAAAGAACAGATACTTGCATGCACACACAGGCATGTTTGACTTGGCATTGCAGTTTGGGGTTACCATATCCTATGGAACTACATAATAGGTCAACATTTTAATGTTGTAGATCTGCAGTTTTGAACATTTTTTTCTCTGTAACGGAGTTCTGAAAGTGGATAAAGGGTGGCACAGCAAGGATGTTCACAACGTTGATTCAGTAGCCACTTACAGGAAAATGTTTCCCAAGGGGAGACACAATATTGAACCTCCTACTCTGTAGCTGCAACTACTTTGAGCCCTGAGAGGCTCATGATGAAGTGAGACTCATTCAGGTTATTCATTTGATGGAAAACTTGAGTGAGAAGTCTTCTTCATGTGTGCAGCTGTACCACCTTTAGTCATGGTCCTGTCATATCTTGTGACCCAGAGAGGGAGAGGTTAAATGGGAATTTTGATATGAAAATCTAAAGTAGTGGTTTTCAAGCTTTCTTGATTTATGAACTCTGAAAATACTTTGGGGGCCTGGTCAGCTTTCTCAATGATAAATTGAAACCTGCTGATAAGAGGTTGGTTTTCTTAGCTTTAACAGACCCAACAAAGGTAGGCCATGGATGTCACAGGTCTGCTGGCCAAAAACCAAAACCAATTGCTCTTAAGAACATCCTGGAGTGTTTATCATGGCTCAGAAGATACCATCTTGCTCTCTGAGGAACAGAAGACAGCTGCTGGATGAGTATAGCATTTTATGGTGTGATGTGGCCGTGAGTTAACTGAAGGTCTTGGAGTGCTTTTCTTGAAGGGCTTTGCTTCTAAAAGATAGACACAATTTGGAAGATTGTCCTATTCATATTGTAGGAAGCAGCAAAATCAATGGGAGTTTGCAAGTGAAAGTAAGTTTGCTAAACAGAGTTTTTTCTCCCTCCACATGCTGTGAGTGACACTTCCACTGGGCACTGCAGCAGGTGTGATTCCTACGTGTCTGGTTACTCTTGGCAGGATGGTTTATCTGGAGGGCAAGGCCCTTATCCATTAGCTCCTATTCCACTGGTTGGCTGCTGAATGTCATATATCCTCAGGTGCTTCAGTAATGTTCTCTTAACACCAAGTATTTTTGATGATTACCAATATGTTCCTTGGACTAGCAAGGCTTTAAAGCCTGTTGTTCCAAAACAGTTATTTGGGGAACATACAGAAATGGTGGTGCAGGAGTGAGACCTGAAATTCCCTCTTTTCATACTTTACCAGGAGTATATTCTTTTTACTGGGCTAGGTGGTCTTGCTATTCCATCTTTTCCGTGTCACTAACCTAACATTCATCTCTGGCTGCCCAGTGGTCTGGTGTCAGGACAAGCCAAGAAATGTTTCCTTCCCTGCAGCAAGTGTGGGTGCTTTGAAAGGAACTGCTGGCTTGATCTCTGTTAGACTGATGTCTGCCTGTCTTGGAATGACAATGTGAGAGGAAAAGCAAGGAACAATCCTCTTTTGTTCCCATGTACCAGTGGGATTCAAAATCCAACTTGTAGCAGGGGGTCCATTTTCATAGTTTTCCTTATGGGCCATTTCAGGTGTTAATTGCACTTACCCAGCAATTATGGTACCTCATACTGGAGGTGTAGGTGAGTATCTGGGGTTTGGGTATTTCCCTGCTGGATCCAGCCACATGGAAGGGAGGTGTAGGAGTTTCTGTCACCACACCTAAACCCTTTGTCAATCTGGAGCCAGAGCACGAGTCCACTGAATAAATAAAGCATATTTTCCTGCTGTTTCCTTCTTCAAGTCTCTCCCAGCTCCTTCCAACTTCCCTACATCACTCCCTTTTCCTAATCTCCCCATCTTTTCTCTGTGGTTTCCACTTGCTCTTTCAGCTCTGGCAACCCCCAGGGTGACAGAGGACTTTCCAAAGGCAAACTCAATTTCCCAAATGTCCCTGAACAATCCTCTTCCCAAAATCATGTGTGTCAAAAACTGATGTTTTTGCCTTGCATTGCAGTGATCACATTTAATTATTAATTAAATATCGAGGTCACCAGCCACTCCTATTCCTAAAGAAGCACTATGCCTTTTAAACAAGCAGAGCTGGAGGGCAAGGGCATTTAACGATCAAACAATCTGCAGAAGAATTGACCTTTCCATTTGTCCTTCAAAGCCAAGGTTGCCATATTTTCCCAGAACCTGTGACCTGAATAACAAGTTAGTATCCTGCTAGGGTCCCGAGTTTCCCATGTTTCCTGCCACCTGTTTCAGAAACTGCCAGGATTTCTGCATCCTTCAGATAATCCGTCGTGTCTTTCCAAAAGCAGAAACATATCCCAATGAGACACACCAAAACCCATTTTGAAAGCAGTACACTAGTTAAATGGACAGACCCTGCGGACACTCTGAATCAATATGCAGTAACAGTGGTGCTATATGAAGCTTTTATTCCATCAGAGCAGCTCTATGGTATTGATTTGTGCAAGAGAATAGCTGGGCAGCTTTTCTATGTGTAAATCCACTTCCTAACCTGGCAGTCTGTTACAGCACAAAAGTGTCAGTGAGATACTGGTGCTAGTTTTTTCCATGTGGTTCTGACAGGGATATGTGTCTGGTCCTCTTTGCTGAGAGGACATCTCCTTTAGAAATGTTCTTTCTGGAAGAGTTTTACTTGGAGAAAAAAGTTATTTTTAATGACAGTTTTATGATGTTCGAATATTAAAGTCTTTGCCTAGCAAAGGTACATGTGGTTTTTCTAGCACAAAAATGTGTGTTTGCATGGTTCTGGGAATCAGTAGAAATTATGCTATCAGGAACATGGGAATTTGTCTAGATGTTGGGCGAGCCAGTACTGTAATTGAATATAACTGAACAAGAATAAGCTGAGTGCTATTTTTCACTCACAGGCCACCCAATTGAAATATATTCTCACCGTCACCATATCAATAAGGGCAAGTGTGAGGAAACAAGTGCGTTGGAGTCAGATTCATCTCACCACCTTCAGCTGTCCAACTCCGGCACCATCAACTTGATATTGGAGACTCTGTATAAATGAATTTAAAATGGAACGAGCTGTGGTCTACAGTTATCTGTTTCTATCTGCTGGGTTTTAAAGGAGCACAGAACGGCCACTTACAGCTAGATAAATCCCATGTTTGACCCCTGAGATACTCGGTAGGTCTCCAGACTGCCAGTCTCACCTCCTACTCACCTGGGCACTGTGCCCACTGCAAATATACAGCACCAGTCCCTGCTTAGCCTGTCTTAATTAAAAACAGCTTTATTATCTGATAAGTACCAACAGAATATAACCTGTGACACAGAAGGCTCCTGCCCTGAGGACATTTCCCCATAAACAGATGGCAGCAGAAAATGTGCAAGTAAAGTTGTGCCTTGGAAGGTTTGTGATTCCTTTCTGCTTCAGATGTACCATTGTACCATCACTCCTGGCTGGTGTGGACAGCCGTTATAGAAGAGGGCTAAGGCAGCATGGAAAACCTGCCAAGGAAAAACATGAAGCCAAACAAGGGAAAAAGACCCAACCAATGAGTATTTGCCGGTGAGGATTTTATTTCAGTCCATCGCTCTCCCTCTGTGCTTAGCACCACACATATATACCACATAGGAGAGCAGCTCCGCCCAGGAAGGTGTAGCATCCACACAGGCAGGAGAAGGGCTGGGGAACAGCATGTACTTGCCTTAGTTTTGCAGACTTGAAAGAGATTTCATCAGCTGACGTCATGACTGGTATGAGGTTGGTGGGGATGTGGGCAGCAGAGGCAGTAATTAAACCCCTGGCATTCTAGCCGGAGGCACAATCATGTCCTGCTTCACCTGAAGTCGAGTTGGTCTGACACAGCAGAAGCCTTTACGTAACCAGGCCAGATTTTCATTTTTGGAGCAACAGTTTCAGAAGAACTACAGGCACAGGGTTTGTTGCTATATATAAGCTGGAGGCTGAATGCACTTGTGTCGCCTTCCATCTCGCACTTTGTGAGGTGACGTGTGTCAGGGAGTGAGGGATGGTCTTCCAGCTAACTATGCAAGGCTGTCATTTGCATTCCCATTTCCTCTGTGCTTTGTGTTGGGATAGCAGAGATTACCACTGGCATGTGAGACATTTTCTTATTGCTCCTCTACAACCACAATCGCATTTCAGAAGCGTTTTGGCACACTGCCCTGCTGGCAACCCACAGTTGCAGTAGCAGCTTCTCAGGCTGAAATGTTTTTGTTCCAATGCATTAGCCCATCTCTATTATTGCACAAGCTTTTCCTTTTCCCCTCATCTGTTTTGACTGTATCAGAAAGTGTGAACTCTTTTCAGGGAATCTTTAATAATTTTCAACATTTGGAGTGGGCCTGAATAAATGCTTGTTAGGGAAAAAACTTAATTGGAAAGACAGTGTGTTTCTTGGCTTGTCATTCTGGCTGACACCACCAATACTGCAGATGCAGTATTACAACTGCAATAGTGCAGCAATATACTGGTGCATGTAAATATGATTGCTTGTAGTGGGAGGAATCATACTGACATGCCTACCAACCCCTGGTGTTGCATTGCCCATCCCATTAGCATGCTTTTCTTGTAGACACACTCACACGGTGGTTTCCTGGAAAATGGGGGCTTAAAACTGATAGGCATTTTCCAGCGACACTTAAAACTGTGGGATAAATAAGGTCAAATGCTTTAATTCATTGGTTTTCTTTCCAAGTAGATCTATTCATTCAGCCAGAGTAAAGACAGTGAGCTCATCCGCTCTAAATCTAGGCTGTAAAGTAAAACAAACATATCATAAAGCTTTTGCCGTGTTTTGCTCCAACTGTTCTTTAGACTATTCATCTGTTTTGGAAAGCTTACTAATTCAAGACTTTCAGTCGTGGGCTACACATGAGGAGCAAGTATGATACACGCATGGAGGACACTGAGGTCTTGATTTGAAGCACGAATGGGAAAGGCAAAATGTTGGCATCCTTGGTGAGGAATGAAGCGAAATAGAGAGCAGCAGCCGGGGGGGGGCATGTGCAGTTTGGGGATCACTGCCCATGTTCAAAGCCCTTGTGCAGATACTTGCTTGTAATTATGTATTTAAACCCAGACCTGAAGCAGTTAAATACCTGCACAAGCATAAAACTCTAAACCTGTCACTCAGCATGTGTCTCTGTGCTTTGCTGAGCCAAACCTGCACAGTGAGGTGGGTTGTGGCAGCAGGAGTGCAGGCCTATAGGCTCACAACGACTGGGACCAGCAGGGCAGAGCTGGAGTATTTTGTAGGAACTCAGCTACCAACGTCAGAGTCTGTAGAAGACACTGTCTCCAATTAACATCTTTAATCTTATTATCTCAAGCCTTTTATCTTCACATTTTCTTGGCTGTTTGTTTGTTTTCTTTAAATTTGTTTACATATACTGAACCAAAAGTTTTTCTGGAAATGCTGGTATGGCTTTTAACTGGAAGAATGATTCATTGAGAATAATTAATTCAAAGATCTCAGCATCTCTTTTCCTTGTAAAAAGGGTGGTGGATATTCTGTGATTTTCCTGAAAGATTTTTCCCCCTGAATGTACATGTTTACACTCACACCCACACAGACTCACACACATTTACAAATGCAGACACTTCCTTCTTCTTTTGGAGCCTTGAAGTTCTGGAGCAACACATCTGACCTGTACAATTAACCCTTTCTTCTATATATCTCCTTTATTTGTGTATAGAAGCAAGACAGAGTTTTTTTAGGTTTGTGGGACTTTGTCCATAGCATGAACCTGCTGAGCTTCCAACATGGAGCAGGAAGATGGGAACAGCAAGAAATGTCAGTGCTCTATGTCAACTCCTGCAGTCGTTCAGGCTCCATCTGGGAGGCTGATGGTTGGCCAGGGTCAAAGCAAGCATTTTTCTGAGAAATTAAATGGCACAGATCTGCACCTAGGGCCCAGGATTGTTCCCCAGTGGTATTAAATTTATTAAATGTTGCTGTTGATGTGAAGGCTATAGCTTGGTCTCATTTTACTATCTATTAGCAGAAAAAGAAGTGAGTAATTTATGTAGTAAATTAAGCCTGGACATTGCAGTCTGGAAAACAAGCTCATACAGAGCATAAGGGGTAGGATTTTCTCACTGGCCCTGTACATGAAGTCTTTCTTGAAGCTTGGAGTGGCTCCATGCTGTAAACATCAGCAATACTTGAACTATTTGCTTTGTAGAGGTCATGGTTTCATTTGAAATTTAGGCACCTAAAGAAAAGCCAAAATACTAAACCCCTGTGAAGAGTAATATTTTTCCCCTTGTTCTGAAAAAGGTCACTTACATAATGCCAGAATTCTTGTAGCTTAGTGCTTTGCACTAGTATTTCAGAAGTTAAAAGCTATGATGGTGCTTTTTAATCACCAGCACAGCATGACAAAAATCCTAGTTGCTTTGCAGTGATGGTCATATCATTGCAATACTGATAGCTCACTTGATACCTGTGCAAGGTAGCAAGCAGGCTGGAGGTAAGCTGGGTTCAGTCAAATAAACACGAGCTAAGGAGCCCACAGCAGAGTACGGAGTCACTCTGTAATTACACTCCTGTTTTTTCTGCTTTGTCTAAGAAGCAGAGGCACTGGAAAAGCAGAACTTTTACAAATTCAGGGAGGGCCAAGATTATTATAACTAACTATAACAACATTTGGCTCTTTGAGGTATTTTATTCAAATGTCTCCAAGCCCTTGCCTTTCACAAAGAGATAAATATAATTATCACAGTTCTAAAGAGGGGGAAGATGAGGCTTAATTAACTCCTCGTGTATATACGTCAAATCAGTAGCAGAGATGGGAACAGAAACCAGTTTTTCTGACTTCCATTTGTGCCCTAGTCACTGAATACCAGTGCCTTCTATATCAAGGGGAAATTAGTGTGGGATAAGTAAGACAAAAGTACCAGTGTGGCAAAGCTGAGTCCACAGATAGTCCCGTGTCCAGCTGCAGTGGCTCTGACTTAGTGAACCCAGACTGGCATCAGGAACCTGTGTGTTGTATGTGTCAGAGACCTGTTTGATTCTCAGTTTTGTCCTTGCAATAGTTCTACAGTTTACTTGTAGAAGAGAGTCCCTACCAAGGCATCACTCACCTAGCTGCTCTCTGCCTCTCCACCACTGCAGCTGTGCTGACCTGGGACTCCTGGCTTTTTCCAAGTCAGGAAAGTCAGTGGTCTAGGGTGAAGCCACAGTGATACATGCCCTACGCCATCCACTGAGGGTTCATGCTTTCCAGACTCTGTCGCTTTTTTTCCAACAGCAGGAACATTTGTGCAGGCTCAGACAGGACCTGTGGTGACTCCTTGTTCCAGAAAACTGAGCCACACGCCTGAAAGAGGAGGCTGTACAAAGAGGTGCAGAGATGAGATAAACCAGGCAGTGATTCCTCAAAGGCAGCATTTACCTGTTGTTCTCCCAAAAGGCTGATGACAGGGAAGGATAGCCTTAAAATGCCCTGCTTTGAATAAACGGTGCCAAAGCAGAGTAAGGGATTTCTCCTTCACCCCTCTTGCTGACTCTGGGCCAGGTATATTCAAACTCTGTTTCCTCAGTGCCTACACAGCCTTAGGCACCATCAACTATCCTAACAGCTCTGGAAGGGAATTCAAGGTGCTCGTGGCATCTCCACAGGCTCTCTGGAGGTTTCCTCACCCATTTGACTTAGGGTTGTTGTTTTCCAGAGTTGTGATAGAATTTGTTTCGGCAAATGAGGAGAATTCATAGCTACACCAGCAAGATCCTGTTCCTGTTTTGGGTCAAAATGTAACCTTGAGTTTTTGCAATAGATCAGACTCCTCTCCCTGCAGCTCCCTGAGCACAGTGGTGTGTGTCTGCAGCCATTTATGTAACTCCAGGAAGCAAATCAAGTTAAAATGCCCAGAATAAGATTTTTCTAGCTTTTACTGATGACTTATTACATTGCAGCAGTGAGGCTTTCAAAACAAAAAGGTATTTCTACTCCAGGCTGAAATAACAGGCTTTAGCACAGCCAGCAGGTATCTTGCTGCTCACAGCCTGGGCAATACCTGCTTTTGCTGAGAGCAGAAGTAGGTACAAGCATAGTAAGGGGTGACTTTGATGGCAGAGAGAAACATGTAGATAGGAATAATAGTTTTTGTTTCCAGCCACAATCAGAAGACCTATTTAGCATTCGCTCAGCTTCCTGCT
>NW_008659929.1:16389-24064 GCF_000695815.1 Acanthisitta chloris
CCACCAAAGCTTAAGGGTAACTGAGGAAACCCTTGAAAACTTGTGGTCTTAACTAGGTTGAGGCAAACTGGTCATTCACATTTTTGGATGCCACATACCTGCATGTACATGTATGTATCTCCTATTGAAGATTCTCCAATGTGACTGCACATTCAGGGCTTTCAGCTCAGACGGCACTTAGAAATACCCACATGCTGGTTTTTGCCTCAAGTGCTTGAAGAGAGAAAGTGGATGCTCTGACTCAGTGTTCTGGGGCATAGCCTGATCCATCACCCAGCTGGTTTCTTCCAAGGAGCAATTTCAAAATGTATGTCAGTGAAGTGTTTATTTGTGAGGAACAGCCTGAAAACTGGAGAGAGGGAGGAAGGAAGACAGCAGGCATCATCTGAAGGTGCTGTGAGTGGAGATGCTGCTGCAGGTCCCCTGCATCCCCTTCCACTGTGCAGATGCCAACAGCTGTGAGAGGAGCCCTGGGTGTAGCCCAGGGTTTGGTAGCATTGCTGATTCCAGAAGCTATTCTGGAATGCCACCTGCTGGCATTTTTCCTTTTAACTACCCTCGAGATTAGCTCTTGCGTGGACACATCCCACACCTGGAACCAGTGAGACAAATTTGACCGTCTCAGACCTTTTCAGTGAATGTCCTGCTTGTTTTTTGGAGAGAGGCTGCTCTGGGGCCTTGTGAAAAGTCCACTTATGTAGGGGAGGGATTTTTTATGTGGGATTCGGACAGCGGATGCCAATGCCTAAAGAAGTGACTAGAATGGAGGCATGTGAAAGAACCAAGGAAAAAATAAAACATGGAAGAAAAAGGTCTGCAGGCACTAGTGAGGGATAAACTGGCAGTCTTCCCTGCCACAACTCTAGGGAAGGAGGCATTTTATACACATCAAGCACCAGTTTAGATGGCCTTTTAAAAAGGAGCATTTAAGTCCATGGTTTTTCTTTTTTTTTCTTCAAGGTTTATATGTCACTGATTAAAAAAAACTCAAAACAACCCACATCTTTTTAGTTTTAGGCTGCAGCATTTTAAATTGGAAAGGAAGAGGAGGCAGAGCTTCTGACTGCTCTGTCTCTTGGCACCAACACCAAAACCTGTAGTGCTGATGCTTCTAATCCCTGACAGTCCCAACAGCCAGACCAGAAAAAAAGGACAAAGGCCCGTAGTGGTCAGTCATCCTCATTTACACAGCAGGCAGAGCACTGCATGCTGCTGCTGCATGCAATGGCATAAGCCTCCTAGATGCCATTCTCCTCGTGGAGCCACAATCCTGCTTCTCCTTCAGCTTCCCAGCTGTGACCTGCTACAGCTGTGGGGTTCTGGTAAGAAAAACAACAACAAAATCCCAATGCACCCATGTGTGCTAACTTCTCTGAGCAGCCTCAGCGGGGTCTTCCACTCATGCCCTCTGCCCAGCAGCAATATTTAAGCCCAGCATTGGGCTGTCTGAGGGGGTACCTTGATCTCTGGTTTTGCTGTCCATGTAGGCCCATGAGTGGATGTGTGGTAGCTTGTCTCCAGCCTCCTTCACTGACTGCCCTCCCCAGGTGACCCCTGGGCTTGGTGCACTCCTTTGCTGTGTCTGGGGCTGTTGACAGAAGCTGCTACCAGCACCAAGCTCTGCTCAGGGACTGTACTTGTGGGTGAGGGCACTGCCTGTGCTGGGGTCTCCTTGTTCCCCTTTGTGGGGCAGCACTGTTCCCTGACATCGATAAATGCTATTGATACTCTTCCATTTCTTGTACCTCAGGTAACTATCTCCTCCAGGGTTTTTTTAATAGATGTTCCTCTCATGACATGTTTATTTATTTTTTTAGTATCTATATTGCTTTTCTATTCTCAGGATGGTCTCACAAATTTTCTTTTTTTTAAAGGGCTATGGATAAGATAGTTTCTCTGAAACATCTCTGCAAAATGTATTGACAGATGATGAACTCTTGCTGTCTGTGACTGCCATGAAGAAGTGTTTTTTAGCAACAATCTAACCTTTTCCAAGACACAAAGATCTCTAGATAGTTGAAGTGGAGTCCTTAGCTTAGTACTCATCCTTCTGATAAGGTCTGAGCTCTTTTCCAAGCTTTTAAGAGGCCAGTAAACTTCTGGGCCTAAGTCTGACTCTCACTGATGGATGGGAGGGCAGAAATGTAACAGGACTGTTCTGGTGCTGTGCATCCAGTGGCCTGAGTAAACCTTCAGTACCTGCAGAGATCCTACTGGCATCTCTGGATAGCCTCCTGCTCATGGTAAAGGTGTTGCAGTTAAGAAAGGCTACTGGGAATTTGAGGGAGTTTGTTTGGTTTTAGATATTAATGTCCTTTCCTGATGGATGTAGAAGTTGCTGCATGAAACACGTATCTGGCATGTGGCACAGCCTCTGAAAGTGGAGCTTCTTCAGTATGGAGTACATAGGGTGTTAACACAGTGTGACGGCTTCTGATATTTGGAGTTTTGTGAAGTGATCATGATGCCCCTTCCCCCAGCAAAACTAAAATTCTCTTCCTCCAAATATTTTCACTTTCTGTTGCACGGCATGTTGCAAAAGGCATCCACTTCTGTGCCATATCACCTAGGGATCTCCCTTCAGATGAACCCTGCCAAGTGACAGATGCAAACCATGCCTTGAGAACATGTCTCTGGCTCAGCAGCTTTCTCCAATTGGCCAAGCACCCTTTCTGTGGGGAGTAAAATGAGAGGAGATTTATAGCCTGCACTGATATAATGTGATCCAACCATGAAAGTCCTTTCATCGTAATGAATGATGGATCTAGTTCTTATTAATTTGTTTTAGTACTGTAACAGGTAGGTTTGATCTACACTTGCCACAAAGGATGAATATGTTACCAAGGATAACACTGGAATTGTTGTGGTTCAAACCCACTTAAGAAAAACTGTCCAGCATGTCAGGTGTGGACTGGTTTATGCTGGGGGCAAAAGCTACAGCCAAACTCTTGCTGTTGGAGTTTGCTCTTTTTAGTGTGTGTTTCCTAATTTTTGAAAGTATTCTGTTTCATATGTTCTGCCTCTCACATTGTTGGTGAGGTCTCTGAGGAAGTATCTGTGGTCAGAGCAAGTCTCTTAGCAATTAATACTAGCCCTGAATCTCCTTGATTCCCAGTTGCTTACAGGTAAGTTGTTCCGAGTGGGTCTTATATCTGCTGGTGTTTTAACACAGGAGCTTTGCAGGGCCACGTGGCAGACTGTCAGATTATGTATCTATAAATAATCTCTTTTACAGTAATAACCATTCAGTGTCTTTGAAAAAAAAATACAGCTGGTGAGAATGATCCTGTGTAGATCTGTAGGATCTCTGTCAATTCTACAGACTTTCAAACAAAGAAAGTCATGATATACCTCAACTTGTGTGACAGTCTGAGCTTCTAATGCTGATGAAAGAGGGGTGGGGGCTGACTGACCAGTCAGCTGTATTTTGCATGGTCCATGCTACATGCTAGTAAGGTGCCTTAGTCTGTGAGACTGCCAAAGCCCTGTATTGTTGGCACTTTCACACATTTGGAAGTTGTAATGCAGAAGAAAAGGATGTTGTCCGGAGAGCTGAGAGCTCTCTGTGATCCAGGGAGCTGATAGTTCAGTTAAGCTTCTCAGGCATGACAGCAAGCTTGCAGTGATGGCATACTGAGGCTTTGTGGATTGTGAGTGTAGACAAGCCTCAACAGAATAATCAAATCAAAACTGCTAGCACCGTAAGTTTCATATAAAAAATAATTAGTAGGAAGGAAGGAAAGGAAGAAGGGCAGGCACTGCTTTGATGATTGAGTTACAAAAGGTAACACCATGATAGCCCTGAAGGATGTTTGGACTAAGACAACATAGGGTTTGGTGTTCAGTGGAAAATACAGTATGTTGTAGAGCTGATGTTCCCTCATCAAGGTGCACAGGGCTGGGACTCTCATTGACTCTTTCTGACACTTGTGGGAACTCAGTCCTCATCAATCTGCTCCTAATCATTTTCAAAACAGGTGGCTGATTTTACTACTGACCTTTCTGGATGTTTCTGATGTTCTGAGGTTTAGATTGGATCTTAGAAAAAGTTTTTCACTGAAAGTGTTATCCAGCCCTGACATGGCCTGCCCAGGTAGCTGGTGGAGTCACCATCCCTGGGATACTTAAAAGATGTGTAGATGTGGCACTTGGAGACATGGTTTAGTGGTGACCTTATGAGTGCTGGGTTAATGCAAGTCATTTGCAAGCTAAGTCATTTCAGGTCCAAAACACAGATTGCCCCAAATCACCAGATGCACTGGGGGTAAGTCCTCAGCAGGCAAGTCTCAAGTGGTGTGTGACAGAGCCTGGGAACATTTGTAGGTTGAAAGGGTCTTCTGTGAGAAACTGCATTTCACCTTCTTGAGATGTAAAATCCTTGTCTTCAGCTGGCTTTCCATGGACATACTTGGTCTCCAGCTTGAATGAGAAAAAATGTCTACTGTGTGTCTAGCTGCAATGTGCTCTGTGAGGATAAATGGGTGTGCATGCACATGTCTTCAATAATACATGCATTTACTGTAGGCAAAAATTACAACATTGTTTGTAGTTGCAGTTGACTTCCTTATGCTTCCTGCTAGAGCTCCCTTTTTTCACTTCTGACTTCACCAAAATTCTCTCTTTGGCTGCAGTTTTCCCTTGTTGCTGCCATTTTCCATTGTTTCTTGCTTGCCTCAGGCTTAGCTTGTTTCTGAGAAGTTACAGTACAAAAGGTCTTGCTGGTTTTGACTAAGTTTAGGAGGAAACTGATGTTTTGTCTTGAATTTCTGACTGAAGTAGCTTTTTGACTATTTGAACAGTTACATGTTCTGAAAGGCAGCTTGGAAATTTGGCTGGAAGATCAACAAGAAACAAAGGGAGTGCTTTTTTGACTTTGGAAAGTAACCAAATGATTTTGTCAAGTTATAGGTCTGAAAATCCTTATTTATATCCTTCTGGGAGAGGAGAGAGTAGACGACAGCAGAAACCAGCCTTTGGAAATGTTGTTTTCCCTAAGGGAAAAGGGACAGGAGTAATTGTGTGGAATAGTGAGAATGAGACGTGAGCAGACGGAGAAGCAAGGATGAGGGATGTGGGAAAGAGGGTGAATGAAGCTTTTATTGTAGCACACGCAAGAGAACCACTTAGAGAACTGCTGCCTAAAATTTGCCACAATATACAGAAATTTTCAACCTCTGCATTTCTATATGGCCAGCCAAAGGCTGTATTATTTGTTGCCAAGGTTGTTCCCAGCTCTGGTTCACAGAAAGTTAACAGCTTTCAACTTGTGCCAGGATCTCACATGGTTAAGACCTGCCTGATGTGGAGCTTGAAACAAAAATACTAATACTGGTGTGAATGGAAATGCTCGGCTGAAGACAACAGAGAAACGACAGATGAAGTGTTAAAGGGGTGGCATGTATTAATCCTGCAGAATTACCCCGTGTATTTCATACAGATAAATAACCAGAAGATAGAAAACAAACTGAAGCATTAGAGATAAGGTGACAGCATAATGACCCACAGTACAGAAATTGTGAAATACTCAGATAAGGGTAACAAAAGACTCAATTTTGCACAAAACTCTTGAGGGGTGAGACACAAGATTAATACTATAATAGTGGATACTACCACTGCTGATGGGTCCAGATGCATCCAAAAATAAAGAAGGGCCTACCCTGGAGATGCAGTGAGGTCGTGTTGGTATTATCCTCTGTGCTTCCTGCTGCATATGGTTGATCCTGGCCAGACCAGTTCTGTGTGTATATGGAGAATGGGAGTGGGTAAAATCAATTTATCAGATTTCTTTTAATAAAAAATCACCTTACCTATCTGTAAGGTCTTGTTTTGTTCCACTGATTTCCCACAGTAATGAGACTAAATGTTCTAGTTCGGCTGATAATTCATGTAGGAGGTGATATACAACCATGTGATGGCATTTTATATAAACTCCAGTTGCCTTTAAAAAAATACCTCAATAATTAGGTTGCAAAATTGCTATGTTAAAGGAGTATTCATACTAAAGTGAGGCACTCAACGGCAGCAAATAAAGTTGTCTGTTTAAGCTTCATGCTGCCCTCTTGTAGCTCGTTTTCTAAATGCTCAGCTTGAGAGATGCATTGAATGCTGCCAATTACAGGTGACACTACTGCATTGAAGCATATGAAGAGCCACAAAAAGAAAAAAAAAAAAGCCATAAGGAAAATCAGGCCACCCAAGTTACCTGTCAAGCAGGCTTTCTGCATGAGAGGTTCTTGCTGACCTGGATGCTGCAGCTATAAATGACGGCAGCTCTTTGCTCTCACAGAAGTCAGAAATACTTGTGCTCTTACCACAATCCAGATGCCTTTCCTCCTTTCCTATCTGTCTCTGGTCCTGACCATGAGGGCTCTGCAAAATACTCATTTATACTGAGTGAGGGCTTAGACACAGCTGTGCTGCTGTCAGTGCAAGGTGCTTGTTTCCTGTTTACCTTTTGCTTTTTCTCATGGAGTTGTGGGGAAAAAAAAAGAAATTTAAAAAAAATAAAATTGTGAGATGTTCGAGGATCATATCAAGAGCAGATAAAAGCTATGCAGGAGGTAATGTGTCTGTATTCTAAAAATCAGTAAGGATACAAAAGTGACACTGAACAAAGTGCTGAAGGAATGCTGTTGGTTGTAACACGAAGGAGTGACATGGGGGAGTCCAGGCAGCAGCAGTAGTGCCGTGGCATTGAATAAAATAAACTTTACACTATCAAGAAGATATCCAGCCATATAGATGTGCCTTTGTTCATCTCTGCTCAACTCTATTTTCCTCACTTCTTCACAGCCATCTTGTTTGAAGGGGTGTGTAATACAGGTGAGTTTCTGGTTCCTTGTACCTCCCTGCTGCTGTGCTCCTGGTCTGATGCTGTGGACACTCTTGAAGAAGGCAAACTTAGCCAGTAAGTGAGAACATCTGGGGAGAATGTTTTCTATTATTTCTGTAGAAGTTTAGCTTAAAGACAAAAGTGCATTGTGTTTTTTTTGTCTTCCTCTCACAAGAGTGGCCAGGAGTTAGTTCGAGTTACTTAAATGCTTACAATAACATCCTTAATCTAATGTTCAATGGAAAGATTTAGGGAATTTTAGAATGGCAGCTTAAAGCTGAAAATAAGGCAGTGGTGAGTTCCTCTTACTCTTCTTGCTCCATCAAACCTAGGGATATTTCCCTGCTACCAAAGGGTGGATCTGGTCTGTTCTCCAACAATAAAAAGCAGATGATTTTCCTTCTTAAAATACCCAAAGGGGATTGCTAACACAGATCCTCTTCACTGTGTGCCCATCCTAGTGTGCACAGTCAAATCCCATCCCTTCTAGCAGCAAGGAAAGGCTAATCCCTGGCACCCAGATTAACCCACTGCCGGATTAGGATGCTTGAGCTGTTGTTAGAAGATTAGTATATTTGGTTGTCAGCACTTGCTGAACTTGGCCTGAAAATGATTTCCAGCAGGGTTGCTGACTCTTGGGTGCCAGTTTGTCCGGCACATTAGGAAAGGCTGGAGTTTAAGCAAGTGGCTGTAAAGATTAAACTGGAGATCTGACTGTGTAGAATACATTTGGGATTTAAACCTGTCATCACCACTGATAGGGACAAAAGGCTCTGACAGTCTGGTCAGAATTGCTGAGGCCCTGCCTTGCTGGAGAGGTGTTTCTGGGGCTTTACTTGCTGG
>NW_008659929.1:24087-35072 GCF_000695815.1 Acanthisitta chloris
GTGGGTGATCTGCCCACAGATGATCTTGTTTCAGCTCCTGCATAGTGCAAAATGAGTTTATTTTGAGGACAGGATATCCACAGGGGCACCTTTAGCTAGAAAGCAATTGACTTCCACTTTCTATGCTGGGACTCAAATTGTCTGAGCTCATAATGTTTTATTTCAGCTGCTAGCAGGAGGATTCATGTTTAAAAAAAAAGAAAAAGAGGATCTTCCTCGTATCATCGGGGCATTTATTCCAGCACAAAGTCTGTTCATGCTGGTTCAGCACCATGTAAATGTTTACATGACTTTCCAGGGCAAGGGGAAGTGGCAGTGGAGCTGTGGTCCCATTGCAACCAGTCCTATTACTGTGTGTGAACTGGTATCTGAGGTGCACTAATGCTGGTGGAACACATCATGGTGCTGCATGGAGTGTGCATGGGGAGGGATGGGCATGATAGATCTCCTATACTTATTGAACAGCAATGTTTATCCTGTTTATTTTTTTCCTCTGTGAAATTCCAAATGAGGGCTCCAAAGAGTTTAAAGATAGTCCCTTCAGAGATTTTAGGTAATACTGGAAAAGTATGAATTTTCTTCGATTTATCAGTGAAAAACTGCATGGTGGTAAAATAACTGTCAGTTAGAGATTGGTTTTCTCTATCATGAGCCAGATGATTAAAAACATATTTGATTCAAAGCAGCTTACCTTCAAAAGTACTGACCACTCTCTGTGTCATGAAATTGGTTCCAGTGATTCATTTGGCATTGCTGCTCTGGATCTGGATTTCAAGACACATCTTTTTGTGAATGTGGATTGTATCATGCTTCTCTTTGTGCATACAAACATTAGCAGCCACTTCTTGTCTGAAGTGTATATAACTGCATTTGTCACTCCTCTGACAACACAATTCTTCTTCCTCAACAGGCCAGTAAAGATATTCAACTGAAACCCATGTGGAAGACATAAGGCTAAAAGTTTTTTTCAGAGAAGATACACTATAGAAAGGTAGGACCTTTCCATAAGTACTTCCTTTGAGTTTGACTCTGGTCTTAAAGCTGTAGCTGTCCATAGCATTTCCACTTTTGGGAATGTTGTACAGCCTAGTGAAGCAAGAGCTGTTCAATTTTAATACCTTTATAAGCACTAAGTACATTCCTCTGTACTTTACAGACATACTTTAGGGGATTTCTGTAGAGCTGCATGATAAAATAATTTTGAATATTTTATCCAAGGCCTGTGTTGCAATTTATTCTGAAAAAAACAACTTCTGAAACCCAGAATGTGGGTCTAAAGTTTCTGCCTGGCTTACTGTGTGTGGCAAGAGGACAAGACCACCACTATGGTGGCATTACTTCCAGTTGTCTCACTGCAACAAGAGACACAATATAGAATAATCAGCAAGAACATGGGACAGCAAGGTGTGTGTCTTGGTTCTCCCACTTGGCCAATGTTTCCCACATGCAGAACTTGCCCTGGATTTAGATTAGCATAAACCTGGCTGACCAGCTGTGCCTAACAGGCATGTGCATGATAACATGGTCTGTATTTAGTGAAGAGTTTCAGGCCACGCATTCGTTGGATGAAAATGTAATGTCTGACATCATGCTGAGGTTGTTTGGACTATCTAATGAGTAAAATCCATAAATAAGACATGGTCCAGTGTGGAAAAAAGCCTACTGTAGATTTTAATATAGTAGGAAGAGAGGCCATACAGTGTATGTAATGGTTCTGCTGATATTTCAGCCCATGCTTGCTGTAACAAGCGCCTATAAAATTATAACTCGAAGGCAGTTTCTGAGACATGGGCAGAGTCACTGTGTACATATTTGGGGGATACACAAAGTGAAAAAAGCAGAGGAAAATGCTAATGCCACCATGCTGTGAGTTCAGGTCTTTGTCCTCTTCAAGGAGCAGGTTTTGTTTAAGCAGCTCGAGCAGCTCTTATTTTTAATCAATGTGTAAAGCATAATGTATTTTCTGGAATAAGAAATAATCATGCTTAAGCCATTGATTTCCACATCAAAATACCTTCAAAGGGTGGACCTCAAAATACCTTTAAAGGGTGGACCTCACACCTACACTGATAAATAGGCAACAACAGTGCTGGCTGAATGCTCTGCACTTCTCCCCAGCTGGCAAATCCATATTCATATAGGTTTTGTACCCCAGTCTCAATGGCCGAGGAAGCCCTAGCTGGGTTAATTCCCAATCCTATCATCTTGCTTCCAATGGGTGAGAGTCAGTGCTAGTTTCTTCACTGACTTTTTATTTGACATGGGGGAGTTCCCAGCAAGACTCTCTGGTTGGTAGGCACCGTAGCTGCACAAGATAAATAATATTTTAATGCCGAAAAATATTCTGAATTTGCTATAAAAATTTAAACTTGAGGGAAAACAATCAGAAATATAAAATGAGAGAGGTGGATGTGGTGAGATGGGTTCCGTAGCAGAGATGCAGGTGGAGACTGATCAGCTAGCATGATTTGCACTGCTTCTGTGGGATGGGCTTGCACTGAGGGACAGGACCCTTTTCTATACCTAAGAGCAAAAATTTATTTGTGAACTGATCTCCATCTGGGGCTATAGCAAGTTCTATAGCTGTTCACAGGATCCAGACCTTGCTGTGTTGTTAATGGCTAGACCAGATCTTAGAGGTTTTTTCAACCTAACCTTTTCCATGATTCTGTGTGTTACAGAAGTGTGTTCATCCCTGGAAATGTTCAAGGCCAGGTTGGATGGGGCTTTGAGCAACCTGGTCTAGCAGAAGGTGTCCCTACCCATGGCAGGAGGGTTAGAGGTAAATGATCTTTAAGGTCCCTTCCAACTTAAACCACTTGATGATCTCCAACTTACACAATCCCCAAATCCAGGCTCTTTCTGCAGTCCCCTGTGCCAGCATCCCCTCTCCGGCTCCGGAGTGCCGCACTAGCTATGATTTTGAGAAATATTTTGCACTTAGTGTTCAATTCCCCCCTCCTGGCAGAGATGAGGAAGGACAATGCCGGCAGAGAGCCCAGAGCATGCACCCATTAGCTTCTGTCTGCCAACAAGTTGGGAGCATGCAATGTTCTGGCTGTTATAAAAGCTTTGGTTAAGTAATCACATTCCGCTTGCATAAGTGCTTGTTTTTGGAATGCTTTAGCCAATTGGAGGCTGCAGCAGCTCATAGACAGAAAACACATCTAACTACTGTGATTTTTTTTAATACTACACGATTATTAATCGTCTGAAAGTTGTATAAAATCTCTTTAGATAAGGTTATGCGGCAGAGACTCCCCAGCACTGCTTGTAGCTGAACTACAGCTGTAGGACGCTGCCAAAAAGTCTGTGTGGATCCCTGTAAGTAATATTTTGGATTCTTCTAAAGGGTGTTTGTGACTGGAAACTGCAGGCAGGGAAATATTGCAGACATTTATTGCAAACAATAAATTAGAGGGGGGCAGGAGGTGAGAGACAGTAGTGAAACCATTGACTGGTTTAATGAGACTTTTCTCCTAGACTTTCGTAAGCAAGTCTGAGTTTCTCTGAAGCTGTGTAATCAAGGTTCTTCCAAATATCCTAATGAAAAAGAAATGTGGTGCTGAAATCAATTACAGGACTACAGAAGGACCTGGATTTGTCTCAACAGTGAGATCAAAGGACCATCTAGTCCTATGTAATGGTTTGAAGCAGCCAAATGTCCTATTCTTATATTCTTTCCTTGGTCATTGACAAGTGTACAGAGATATTATTCTCCTATGTTTTCATGGCTTTGAGAAATCTGCAGGTCAGTTATTTTCTGAGGCAGAAATGATATCTGTACTAGTACAAGTGGATTTCTCTTTTCAGGATTTGCTAATCCAGTGTATCTCTTGAAAACAATATGCTGTTTTGGGATTTGACTGACATAAATCTAATTGGGATTTGATATCTTGAGTTAAATGAGCTTTTCCACATAGGATTTTAACTTTAATTAAAAGAGTGGTTTTTCTGTTTAGATGGAACTGAAAAGGGAAAGGCATGTATGGATTTGCAGAAAACACAATTTCCATTCCCACTTCCTTGTGACATGTCTGGATGCCACTCAGTCCATGAACAAAGCATGGAACTATAAAATCATCTGCTGAAGTGGCAACTGGAATTTATTAGTTCAAGACTGAACAACCTGAAATAACTCAATTGTTATTCCTGGTGACCCTGGAACCTCTGTACAATGCCACTGTACAGAGAAGACAGCTCAAATGCTGAGCTATGAGGAGAAATAAAACCATTGCCTATAGTGTGGACGCTTGTATACTTACTCTTACTGGTAGCACAAATGTTTTCCATGACAGAACAAATGCTGGACTAATGGAAATCAGTTGGGAAACTCATGTCAGTACTTAGTAACCTTGAAAAAATATAGTGTGTAGATTTTACAGTCTATAAAGTTCTTGAGACCTGCTAAAGCGTTTAAATCTTATTTGCAGCCAGTAGATGAGGAGGTAATACCACCATGAAAGGAAGTTAATTTGTAGGAGTTATAGGATTAGACAGGTAAATGTGAAAAGCTATGTTGAACTAAAAGGCACTTGGCTGCAAGGCCAAGACTTCAATATTTTCATATTCGCTTCCTAAAGTCAGTGAAGTTAATAGGTCTGTTTGCTTCAGTAAAACTGCAATAATGATGCAAAATAAGCTGGGATCACTCTTTTGCTGGCTAATTATTTAGGCCTTAAAGCCTTTGCAATCCATAGGCAAACCTAAGCTATGACTCTTGCACCATGCCAGTAAGGGATGGGGGATGGCAGAGCAGACTACTCACTGGGCAGCTCACGGCTTCCCATTCCCATTCTGTAACTTAGCAAAGTCTCTTCAAACTGAGAGGCTCCCAGCCCATGCATGGCCTTTTTAGTTCTAATGAAAACACCAAAAATGAAAGTCAGCAGTTAAAATCTGGGAATTTACAACATTATTTCTAAAACAGCCTCTGAGATATGGAACAATTCCAGACATCCTTAGGAGAGTCAAAAAATATCTCTAATGTGTTGCAGGGTAAGATGGATGCTATACACAAGCTGAAGATTTTCGTGATGTTTCTGTCTCTGGCTACTTTCATGGGCATGGTGATACTGAATGCTGGAAATGCCACTGGGATATACAAAGGTAACACAAGCACATTGTCTTTCTTCAGAGGTGGATTTCATGCATTATATAATTTAATAATATAAGGTGCCTCAGATGGGATAGATCTGCTTGTTACCTCATCATCTTTCCAAATGTATCTTGTTCTGTGAAAGGCGAAAGTAGCTGGTACATCCTCCAGGTGTTACAGCCAGATGCCTGAGCCCTAACCAGTCCCTTGAATGTCAAGTAAATGGTCTTGTCCTTGGTGAATCTGGGTCTAGTGGTGGGTGAAAGGCAGTCTTTGCATACATTGCCCTTGTATCCCTGGTGAAAGCTGCTCAGGCTGCTGCTGTGGGTTTATAGAGGGCAATGGTGCTGCGTTTGAACACTACCCAGCTGAATCTGCCAGGAACTGACACTGTACTTATCTTTGGATTTCACAAACAACTGCTTTCCCTGGTTCTGTGTAAGAGGAAAGGTGCTCGGGGTTCCCTGTGGTAATGGGTGTCTAAAGGCAAACCAGCTACAGCACATGGCTTGTTTGCACCAAGGGTGTCCTCTCACTGAGGTGTGGCTGAAGTCTGGAAGATTTCAGGGTGAGGTAAATCAAGAGTCTTTCCCCATCCTTAGGATGTAGTAACACTTTTGCCTGCAAATAACATTCACCACTGCAGGTCTGTTCAGGACAACCCCTGGAAACATCTCATCCAAATACAGCACTGATTTCACACCAGCTGGATGGACTTTCCTCATCTGGAATGTCATCTATGCCTGGCAGCTTGCCTGGCTCCTCTACGCTTTGTCAGGGATCTGTCGAAGGTATTTTTCCTATTTACTGTTTACAATATAAATGAGGGACAGCAAATCTTCCATAGTATCTCAGTATCTTACCCCCCCCTTTTCTGGGATTTCTAGTGAGAGTAAACTCATTGCCATCTATCTTGACATGTTGAAGTTCTGCTGCTGGAGCATCTCAGGTTCAGCATCCAAAGCTGGGAAGCAGTTTGGATGTGTACATGAACTGCTCTAACATGTGGACAGGTATCAAAGTGTGTAAACAGTTCTGTGAGGCCTCATTTCCACTGATCCATGTTGTCTGGCAGATCTACCCAGTACCTGCTAGATGCTGAGAATCCGTGGAGGCAAGATTAATGGATAATGGAGCTAATGCTTTGAGTTTACTTGCTGTTAGAGATCAGAGAATCAGCACTGGGGAGTCTCTTTGTTGATTGAACTGGACTTGAAGCTTTTTCTGGGGCTATGAGATCAATAACTGCCTCATGCAGTTCCTTGCAGTATCTGTAATATTCCATGATGTCTTCTGTGGGACAGACTTACACGGCTGCTCTCCTGTCAAGGGGGATCATGGACTGCTTAGTTTGAGTCAGGTATGAGCTATTTTTACATGACTTGTAAGAAGTTGCTCAGTTGATGCTGGCCAGTGCTGAAGGTTGAGGGAAGAATGAAGCATGTGTTTGTATGATGATCAAGTCCATTCATGTGTATGTGCATACACAGAATTTATACTCACATCATGATCTCAAAACCCCCAGGAACTGGACTAAATTTTCATGACCATGCCATTGCTGCCACCAGCAGTGGCACAAGCTTGCAGCATCTTTGGAGCAGTCATAGAATCACAGAATCATATAATGTTAGGGGGTTGGAGTGGACCTTAAAGATATCCTGTCCCAACCTCCCCTGCCATGGGCAGTCCTTAGTACCCACTATATCTGTGATGGTGCAGAGACTAGCAGAAGTTTGGTAGTGTGGGACAATGACCTGATGGGGAAAGCCCATCAAGTGCTGTGTCAGAGGAGGACACACAGGATAAATAGTCTGATTTAAGCTGAAATGTTTAGTTCCAGTGTAGACTCCCTGTTAGCATAAGGAAAATGAGGCCAGGAAAGTTTGGTTGATCAATGCAGGCATTGTTTTCCTTTCTTCATACACACTTTTTCCTGGCAGGAATGAATCTGGATGTGTCTTCATAAGACCAAACTTGCTGCCAATACCTTTTTATGTGATGTGGATTCTAAATAATGGCCTCAATGTTGGATGGCTGTTTCTGTGGGACCGAGAGTAAGTTGCCTTTTGTTACAAATGCAGTCTTCTTGTTAGGACTGCCCCAATACTTTGCTTTACCTGTTCCTCTATGTGTGAACACAGTCACAAATGTAAAACTCTATGGCAGGCCCTGGCAAAACATATCCTTCATAAAAGTTTGAGGGTTTTGCATGATGTTGTCATCTTGCCCATGAGCTAGATTGGTAATTGAAGTCTAGGATCTCCTCAAAGCTGCTGTTCTTCTAGGCTTTTACCTCTACAGGTGAGACAGGAACCATTCCTCTCTTCATAAATGCAGTTAAGCTCCTTGCCTTGGATTGTTTTCATAATCATGGTCACATTAAGGGCTTATGAAAACACCACTGTCAAGAGGTGAAGAGATCAGTTGCAGTCAGGAAAACAACTTCATGAATAACAGAGTAAAGCAGCAACAGCAGTATGTCAAAATGAGGGTTACATGTAGTGATTAGCTTTATTAAAGGCTGATCAACTTAGTCAGAAAAGGTCAAACACTGAAGCTACAAATTAAATCATTGTGATACCACTGAAAAAAATGTATTGTCTATTGTGTGTGCATGTGTTCTCTGTCCTAGATACCTCCTGCCAGCCCTGGTGTTCCTGGCAGTCCTCACTCTTACCACATGTGCCTCCCTCTTCATTTCACACCGAGCCTTGAGCATCCATTCCTCATGGTTTGTGAAGGGTCACAAAGCTGAGCTCTGGCTCATCCGCATTCTGGTAGGTGGCATCTGAGAAGCTGTGCTGTGAGTAAATGCTAAAAAAACCCACCCCCTGTGTAGTGCTGGAGGTGTCAAGACAGAAAGATTCAATGGCAGGAGATAGCTAAGGAAAGATTTCTGCTCTGACTTTAACTTGTGCTTGCTGCAGGTACACACAGGTTAAATTGCATCTACTTCCTATTGGACATTGTGGGAATGATTCAGAGCAAAGTACTTCCCCAGCTGCTACAGAAAGGAAGTTTTTAGTGGAGTGTGAAAACCTGAAGAATATTTCTTGCAGGGCCAGAAGTCATTGTTAAGGGTGGCTGTTGGTGATGTCCCTGACACCTGACTCCAAAGATTATATATTTTTTATCTGGGGAAGTGTACCCTGCCCAAGGTTTCAAACACAGCTGTCTTTCTGAGTTTTATGAAATTCTGAAAGAAAATTACTTTTCTGCTGTGCCTGTGAAAAGTGGCTGTTTGGCAAACTTCACAGAGTAAATAAGATAAACACACATACTCCATCACTCCTTCATTCCCTCCGTGTTCCTCTGTCCTAGCTCAAACTTGCTACCTTAGTGCCTTCCTCCCCTGTCCACGATACATTGCACTGCACTCCCATGGTGGCTTGTATGTGCTTTAACCACCTTTGATTCCTTACTTAGTGTTGGGGTTTCTCAATGAGAAAGCAGGTCAGCTGTAAAAAAGCATCCAAGAAGCTAGGAGGGTTTTCGGTGGAGGGAGAGTCTGCAAAACTGGGTGGTTCTGCACAGAAGAGTTCCTGCCAACTCTTCTGGAAATGTGTCTATGTCTCTTGACACAAACTGAGAGTGGGCTCTGTTCTTTGCACGCCTGTATTGCCCTCCCTGAAACATCAGTGTAACACATTGCTGGGATGGATCTCTGGAGTCTATTGGAGACTCTGAGGCTTCAACTCTCCGTGTTGAGACACTTCTGCAACTTGGTCCAGAAGGCTGGCTTAGCTGTCCCAGAGGCATGGGTCACAAAAGACAAGTAGAGATTACCCCATATATCACTGCTTGCCATCTTGCTGTGCTACATGGCAGGTCCAGAACGGGCTGGCACTGTATGCAACATGGACCACCATTGCCACTCTGCTGAACTTTGCCGTTGTCTTGGTCTACAACTGGGACATATCCAACGAGAAAGCAACGACTGCTTCTCTCAGCAGCCTTGCTCTTGGCCTAGTGATATGGTAAGCAACCTTATGTGTTCCCACCAAGGCTCAAAGACCCCTTCCACCTCTCACAAATGGTGACTATCTGTCCCAATTCATTCATAGTTTACCCCTGTCCCAACACTGAGCACAAAGACCTCTGTTATAATTCATGGCAGATGATCTGGGACTCTGGGCAAAGCTTTTCGTCTCTGACCTTCAGTAATGTCAGTAAGCACATGTTGTGGGCCAGGAACAGGTTTCTGTGATTTGCATGAGCCCAACTTGCCTTAGGTTTACAGGTGAGAGTGTGATATAGAAAACATATGAAAAATGGCTTTATTTTTCCCTGAACCTACCTGAAATTAATTATTTATGAATTTTTTCATTTTAGTAAATGAAAATTTTGGACTCTGGTCCAAACTGGCCCACAAAACCCCCATTCTTTGTCTAATTCCTTTGTTATGGAATGCAAAAAAAAAAATATAGAGAGAAAATGCTTACATTGGTCACTCCTTGTCTTCACAGGTTTTATGTAGAAAACTTCTTTCTTGACGAGTATGTCCGCTATAATCTTACAGTCTACCCAGTGGTCATAATAGCTCTGACTGGCAGCACATGCAAGAACAGCTCGTTTTCATTCCCAACAACCAACGGCATTTTTATAGGTGAATCTTTTTTACTGTTTCCAACTCCTGTAAAAGGAGGCCAGTAAATGCTTCCACATCCTTCCTGTGTAATAGGGGTAGAAAGCCTTGCTGCTTGAAAAGTATTGTTGGTTAGAAGCAGAACTAGGGATATATTTGAACTATTCATTTTGCTAAGTAAAAAGTAGAGCAGAAATCATTGCCCATGAGCCCTGGGACTGGATCCAAACCTTGTGTTTTCTCAAGTTGAGGTCCCAGTGCGATATGTTTGCCCCACAATAATTCATCAGACACTTGGGTCCTCCACTGGTAGTTCCAGATGATGCAGGGCTGGGCAAAGGAAAAACAGGGTTGGAATGAAGGCTGTGGACTTACATTCACCCTATATTTGTTTGGGCTGTAGGAGCAGTGCATAAGCTTCTGACCCATGGAAGGCTCCTGTCCAAATTTCACAATGCAGAACCCTGCACATGCTCTTTTCCTATGCAGAGCTCAGGCTAGCCTTAACAAGTTTTCACGGGATTATTTAGTTACTGCAAGCTACTGTAGCAGATTTGAGTGTAGTCATCCATTGTAAAAGGGCTTAAGCTGTCCAAGTTCTGTACAATCACAGTCTGGCAGAAGCTATATCATTATGAGTAGTTTTACGCTTGCATGAAAGGGACTGAGCTGTGTGAACTCTGAGTCCTGCTGTAGCAGTTTGAGATGCCTGTTCCCACTGTGGGGTCAACAGAAGGGAGCATGTTCCCACCCTTCAGTCTTCCCACTGCCACATACCAGTGGCTAAAGCTAATTTCTGGACTGGCACCACCATGGCCACCACTCCAGTACATGTTCCCTTTGCTGAAGTGCAGTTGGAGCCTGGGCATGTCTAAAAGCACCCAGCAGGACTTGGCAAAGCTTGTCTGCCAGAGGCATGGGGGCACTGAAGGCTTGTCTCCTGATGGTTGTGGCCACCAGGAATGTGGAGTTGTGTGTGATCTCTGGCAGACAGCTGTGTTCCTGCACTAGGTTCATTTCTACCAGCAAAACTTCCTTCTTAGTGGTTCAGCTTGTTTGGCTGGTAGGACAAGAATGTACTTTTCCCAACCTAGTACATGTTTCTTTATATAGTTCGACTATTCTTGGAGCATTTTGTTAATGTAATGCATTTTAATTCCTGTGTCCATGAAGCTTCCCCATTTTTAGACATGCCTTGACCTGGAAGCATTGGGCAAGTTTGACTGTATATCAGTGAAACTGAGAAATACAGCTCTGGAGGGTAATGGATCCTATACAAGATACTGTTCTTTTTTTCTCTTT